>NC_025695.1:9778013-9782836 GCF_000633955.1 Camelina sativa | reverse complement strand
TGGAATTCATAGAGGCAGTAAGGTACAGGAAAGAGACGTGAAAAGGAGATTCACCAAATTATTACCTGGAATGGAAGAATAAAAGCTTGAAGGTAGAGCAGAAAAATTCTTTGACAAAAACGCAGCTTGGCCCATGTATTGAAGCACCAGACACGGGTAAACAACACAACAAAACGCAAACTGCATAGAACCATGAGATTGCAAAATGTTATTGTTTCTTCATCTTCAGTAGCCAACAAAAGATGCTGTCGAGTAATAAAAACAGTAACCAGATTCTAACAGTGTATCATATTTTCAAATTCCTTAGGTCAAGATTAAGTCCTTAATATGACCACTAGCTTATGGATTCTTCTAGCAACAAAAAACTTCTAGTGGTTGTACAATGCAATTCCTATAGAACTGCTATAAAAGTCTCTCCAGGTTTCTGCTGCATGATTTAAAGGACAAAATTAGCTGCTTCATATACCCTTATGGATGTAGCTGTAAATTGGCCTAGTTCAGCAAAGATAGCCTCCGTTCCTGAAGTTAGAAAAATTGCCGAGATGAGACATAACATAGCATTAACACTTGATGGGTCTATTTTCTGAACATATTACCTGTGATGCATAAAAGAATGCCTCCAAGGGACAGCCATCCATCTATTCCCGTGTCTCTAAAGAATACATAGATGTAGTAGGGAGATAAGGCTTTGTATACACTGGGGTTCCAAGTCACAATATTGTACACACCAACAGTTGCAATTATCAACAACCACAAAATCATTATCGGTGCAAATAGAAAGGCAACTTTATTTGTGCCACGGTGCTGCAGAACAAAAAGTCCAACCAGTAAAGCGCATGCTATCATGACCACAGTACCTAGGCAAGCAACACATAGGTAGAGATGTATTAATAACAATGAGGGAGATGTGTAAACGTATATAAACAAGATACGCAAGTATGAAGATGGATAGCAAAGATTACTTACTATGCTTCAGACTTGTCTTGGCCACAAGCCCATCAATAGATGAAGAGACTACAAGAAGATAATGTTAGATGCTAAACCATGGAAAATATAAAAATGGTAACGTACTATACAACCAGACAGAAGCGAAAGAAAGGTTTGCCTAATTACCTGAAATTGCTGGTGTAAGGACACCGATGGTTATAACCATGGAAGTTCCTACCAAGACTAAAACAAGCAAAGCTGTTTTTGATCTTTTATTTCGTTCTATAAGGCTTTTGAAAGCAGAACTAGGCAAATTTCTACTTGCATCTCCAGGGCCATAGTATGTGGAGATTTCCTCATCAGCCGATTGCTGATTAGGAAGCAAAGAAAATCTTGCGTGTCTGCAGAGCAAAGCATACAAAGCAAAGATCCCTCCTGCAACAGAAACCCAACACTTACATTCTAAACCATGTATCACAAGGATAAAAGGAAAAACGGATTCACTTAGCAACCACTGCTCATACCTTCACCATTGTCATCTGCACTTAATACAAAAACCATGTACTTGATGAGTGAAAGGAGAGTTATGGTCCAAAATATCAAAGAAAACGCGCCAAATATGGTATCTTCTGTTTGGTGATGTCTCAATCCTCCGTAGAAAGTACATTTATACACGTAGAGAGGAGAAATACTCAAATCTCCAAACACTAAACCAAAACTCTGATATGCTAAAAGGAGGACCTGGTTACACCTGTTTCTCCTATCAGCCTGATTCAAGAGAAGACAACAACATCACACTTATAGCAACACGCTTACACATTCACAGATTATCAATGAATGCTCATAATTCATTCGAACACCATGAAATCTAATTGCAAGAAGCCTAAGCCTTCCAGACGAAGCTACAACGTGGTGCAAATCAGATCATAAACTCAGATATGCACTGAAATGAATCATTTACAGTAATTATACTTTCGCGAGTAACACCAAGTCAGATTTCAATAGCTTGATTGAAAAATTTAGAATCAAAGAGATGAATTCAACGACGACGGAGGACGTATTGGCATTATTCGTTTCAGATTTCTCTCACAATATTTCTAATTGACATCAGAGTATATCAATTTAGAATCAAGAGGAAGCTAGGGGTTTAAGATAGATTGCAGACGTATACGGTTGAGACATACCATGATTCAAGCCGCCGGCGAGTAAGAAGCGGCGTCGCTTGGAAGAGGATCTATAACGATCAGCCGGAGACTAATTTCTGAGAAGATGAATCGGAATCTAATCTAGAGGAAAGCTGTCGATGATCATTTCATTTGTTTGTTTTTATTATCGAGAGAGGAGAGAACATTTTAACGGACTCGATCCAAAAGCTCGCGGTCCTTCTCCTTCTTCCTGTTAATTTTTTTTTTTTTTTTTCAATTTTTAATTGTTTATCTCCATTGTTTTTATTATTTTATTTTTGTAAGAATCTATTGCACCTTTGTTATATTTGTTACATTTACATATCTCTCGTGAAATCATGAAATTATTATTTATATCTTGAATCAATCTCTCGTGAAAACAAATCCAACGCATATTATGTTTTGTTGATAAAAGAGAGATTGCAGGAAAGAAAATAATGTATTTGTAATGGGAAACAACAACAACACAAAAGCTAATAAGTAAAAAAGTGAGAGGAAACCAAACAAACAAACAACATCAAAAAGATCTCTCTTTGTGTTATGATTTATCAATCCAGGCTCCAAATGTTTTTTTACTTGCATCTGCGTCGGTTTGTCACCAATTCTGGATTTCCCTTCTTCATCATTGCTACGAATTCTTCGTAGTTGATTTTTCCGTCCTATAGATTTTTTGGAATATAAGAGAAGAGAGTGTTATTGGGATAACAAGTGATGCATAACGTGAATGGACCAAACTTAAAGATTTAATGCATACGTACACGATCGGTGTCTACTTCAGCAATGATCTCTTTGATGGATTTATCATCACCCATGTTGTATTTCGTCATGGCTTGCTCTAGTTCTTCCATTGTTATGTAGCTAAAATATCACACAAAAATCATGATCAAGGAGTTAAGACTTTTATAGCTTTGTTAAATAGAGAAAGAGAGAGATTGATGATTGTTGTTTTACCCGCTGTTGTCATTGTCAAAGTACTGGAAAGCAGTGTATAAGTGATCCTCACGTTCGATTCTGTTCATATGCATTGTGGCTGATATGAACTCCAAGTAGTCGATTGATCCATCTCCATCCATATCAGCCTATAACGAAAACAACACCATAAGCTTTCTCACTTTTGTTTTTTTGCAAGGGGAAAACACAGATTCGACATCAAAATAGCAGGTTGAGACTTGATATAGAGAGACTTACTGCTTCCATTAACTGTCTTATTTCAGCCTCAGAGATCTTCGAACCAAGTTTGGGGAGACCGGTTCTCAATTCCTCCAAGGTGACTATTCCGTTGTTGTCAGTGTCTAGAGATTTGAACATCTCTTTAAGACCAATGATTTCTTCTTCAGAAAGGTTCTCAGCGATAACCTGAAATGCAAAACGAAAAGCGGAGGTTGGCTTTAGAACAAGAAGACTACATAAAGTATGATAGGGATGATCAGACGGTTTCAATTAACGTTCTTAATACCTTCAGGGCCATTTTTTTTAGTTTGTTCATCGCCCGGAATTGTTTCATCCTTGATAACACCGCATTGTCAAGCGGTTTGTCTGATGCCTCCCCGTCTTCTTTAATCCACGGATGATCTGTGTAAGTATTAAAACATGTTAATGTTGGATCAAAACAAAGTGTCGTCATTAATTTTATCAAAAACATGTTATGAAGGGGTCTTACTTAGCACTTCAGAAGCTGTAAGCCGGTCTTTAGGGTCATATTTTAACATTTTCCTCACAAGATCTTTGGCACCACTAGATAGTGCTGGCCACGGATCAGCTGAAAAGTCAAGGTCCCCTCGAAGAATGGCATCAAAGATCCCCGTTTCGTTTTCTGCATAATAGTAAAAAAGAAAGGTGACTATACATTCACAGTCCACCATTCAAACCGTGCAACCAAATTCTCTTCTCAAAAAAAGTATCAAGGCAATACCTCCCCAGAAAGGTGGGACACCACTGAGAAGGATGTATAGAATCACACCGGCACTCCAGATATCAGCCTCTGGTCCATAGTTTCGTTTTAGAACTTCTGGGGCAACATAGTATGCACTTCCAACAAGATCCTTAAACTTATCCCCTACATTAATAAATCAACTTCATTAGAGGGATAAATTGACTATGAAGTAATAAACTAATGCAGGTATCAAATGGGAAAGCCTCTAGCCTGTTTCCTAACCTGGTTTAAAGAAGACCGAGAGACCAAAGTCAGTAGCTTTCAATGGGGAGTTCTCATCTTTACTAAGAAAGAGAAAGTTTTCAGGCTTCAAGTCTCGGTGCATTACACCCATAGAATGACAACTATGCACAACCATCACCATCTGCCTGCACAAATCAGCAGCTGCTCTCTCTGAGTAAAGACCTTTAGCTATGATCCTATCAAACAATTCCCCTCCTTCACACAGCTCCATTATAAGATTCACAGAGTGTCTGTCCTCGTAAGCTCCCTTCAAGTCCACTATGTTCCTACAAACCCCACTCACCAACTTGAAAAGTCAGATAAAATCGAAGTCAATTAAATTGGACCACAAAACTTTTCATCCACATATGATGCAAACCACTCATTAATATAGAAAACGAAATAGCCTTTTTTAAAATATCTATCTCATTCATAGGAGACTTGAGCATTGGTTCTTCTAATCTAGCCTAACATTTCAACCAAAGGCGTTTCAGATTCCATTTCAGAATATCCCAAAAAGAAGCAATTTCCTATTAAAAAAAAAAAAAAAAAAAAAA
>NC_025695.1:9759246-9777649 GCF_000633955.1 Camelina sativa | reverse complement strand
ACACCGAACTGACCACGACCTAGCTCAGGACCGAACTCGTATGAACCACGTACGTTCTCCATAGGCCGACCTAAGATCCGACCATTCTGCTGAGTAGATGTGTTTGAACGAGATCCGCCGGTTCCAGAGCCTGAAGATCCGCCGGTTCCAGAGGATCCACGTCGTTCTCCGGCAGGTTTGACATGGTGGACTACGTTTCCGGATGTAGACGAAGGGGAGGACGGTGGCTGACCGGAGGATTTGGACTTGCTGTGTCTGTGTCCCATTTTTTTTTTGAAAAGCCTTTCTCTCTCTCTCTCAGTCAATAAGTCAATCGAGAGAGAAAGAACAAATCTCCGAGTCTTATGGCTTTTTCTTATTTATGTCTTGAGATCGAACACGGAGATGCTGACCACGTGGCGTATTTTTATTGGTGTTTAGTTGGATCAATTTTAACCGCGTGTAATTACGAAATAATAATATTTGCCTTATTGGATGATAATTTAATGAATTAAGGAAATCTTCTGTAAAAAGATGTTTCCACTTTCCCCAAATCACACGGCTAATTCAATGTTAATGTATTTGCAATTTGGGATTCAAAAAGGAAAATTTATTAAGCATCCAGTAAAATTTACAAATAAATGTAATATTCTAATTACGTATGTCAACCCTTTGAATGAGTCACATACAGAGAAGCCTTGAGCTTATCTGTTCCTTGAGAGCTTTACGATCCTGAAGCAAAGACCACCTCCTCTGTCTCACTTACAGTATCTTAAAACTCTACTTCATTTCTTCATATATAGGTTCCTCATACTACAGCTTCATCCTTATTTGTTGAGATAGAGAGTCTCTATTGAAAACTTCTTCCAAGTACAACTCCACTAAATATGATAGCACCAAACCACTTGTTCGACACAAATCTGTACAAACATCAAAACCCAGAGAGTATTAGTTTCCAAGGAAAATCACACATGTTGGATTGAGAAAGAGTAAACAAATCAAAACCCGAATTTTCATACTTTCTACTGCAGTCAGGACCAGATGATAAGTCAGCTGTCCCTATTTGCCATCCTAGCTGTCCTGATGCAGCAGCCAGTGATGCGTAATATTGCCACCCTTCATCATTAGAGCGAGATAACAACAACAAAAAAGTTAAAAGACGGTAAATGGAATTAGGAATGACTAAAGAATCCTACTAAAGTTTATTCAGTACCGAGATCTGCACTGAGTCCAGAGAGTGCAAGACACCCCATGGATGCTGTGCCAAATCCAGTTAACCAAAGCTTTGTATTATCACCAAATCTAAGAGCTGTTGACTTAACACCAACTTTTACATCATCTTCTTTGTCCTGGGGACACAATAGATTCTTACACATTAACTTCTACAAATATCTAAAAATTACTTGCATTAAAACTGAACTTAAGTTGATTTTTTGGATTCGTAACTTGTGGCATATACTGATATACTATCTAAAGGAGACTGAAATCAACCTATTTCATTTTTCAATGGGCTACAAGGTAACTTTCATATCTCACTTCTGTTACAAATTGGAAGACTTTTATGGAACTAACTCTTCACTTAAACTATAGATATCAGATGGAAAAGTGCAGTGTAGTTTTCTTCTTTAAGATTGCCATTAGATAAAAGTCGTACATCAAAATGGATGCATTTGCATGAGACACAAAAGAAAATGTGAAAAAAGAAATCTGCAGTAGTGAAGCTAGAAAAGAAAGCTAAGGAAGCAATATGGGCACATTAAGATTAACTACTTTGCTACTGCTCGTAATCAAATAGATTTCGAAGCTAAAAGTAAAGTTAATATACCTGATGTGCGTAAATAGTATCATAAACAAGGGTCCAGCAGACTCCGGAGAGATAGAGAGGGAGCACAATAGCTGGCTCTATGTTTCCTTTAACTGCAGTCCATCCTAACAATGCTCCCCAGTTTATGGTCAACCCTAAAAAGGCTTGAGGCTGCAATTACAAAAAAAAAAGAATCGATCAAAGGGGACCAAGAAAAAATATACTGTCTAACTTTGAGAAGCCAAGATGGTTTTAAATTACCCAAAATGTAAACCTCTTCATAAGTGGGTAGGAGAAAACAAGTAACAAAGATGAAGCCCCTAAAACACGGCTGCAGAATATACATACTGAAATGAGCTCAAATAGGATCACAAAGATAAAAGGAAGGCATGACAATATGTCTTCAGAAGTTGGGTCAACTACATTATGTAAAAATTTCCAAAAAAACCTGTAGTTGTTAAGTTGGAGAAGAATCCCTAAGCCTAAAAGCAACTGAAGCCCAAGAAACTGAATCCCTTGAAATGGTGTCAAAAGACCACTGGCGATAGGTCTTAATCTTGTACGATCAACCTGGATAGAAAAAGAAACTTGTAAGACAACATTATCTAAAATAAAACAATCAAATAAAATCTTGAGCCTTAAAATATTCTTTAGCTTACTCACAAGCAACCCATCTTTGTTTATGGAAGGATGAATCCAATTACATGAATGTTGTGTAGCTACCCTAACTACTAAACACATATTTCAATCAAAAAACATATTCCACCTTCACCACATCTAATATCTGAAGTTCTTCACCTTTTGAACGAAGTCACCAATACATGCAGGTAATCAGAAATGTGACTGAAAATGTTGACGTAAATTTATCCAACATACATCAGAAACACTTTCTCACCATGGTTACAGATACCATAGTTACACAAAACATGTTTTCTAAACAGACATACAAAGTGCTATATAAATTTGACATCACTTGTCTTTATCACCATACCATAAGAGAGCTTAAAAACAAACTGACCTTTGTATCTATGTCCTGATCAAGCAGATCATTTATAGTACAGCCTGCACCTCTAAGAAGTAGTGCTCCGCAACCGAACAAAGCCATATATTTAAAACTTGGAAGGCTTCCAGGATCAGCAGCCAACGCAATCGACCTATACAATAATGATGGCGATTCAGAACTTCTATCTATTTACTTATCTCCGGAACCAGATCCATGACGAAAAATGCAAATATGATTATATTATTAAAAGACTACCATCAATCAGATTACTGACTAAATAAACCAGTGGAATTTACAGTACTATAACATTTATAAAATCCAAGAAAACTCAGGTTTATAGCATTATACAACCCTGATTTCTGCCAATCCTTAACCACAAAGCCACTCTCCCATGCTATCAAAGATTTCAGCTCAAGATCATCCACTACCTAATTGCCTATGAGCTGTTGAGAAGATAAACTTACCACATACAGGGCCAAGCAAGCAACCAAGTACCAATAGGTTTATCCAATCGAGCAAGCTTAGCATAACCTCTAACTTCTTCTGGTAAATACAAATCTATCCAAGAAGCTTTTTTAACACCATCACTCTTCTCCTCATCATCTTTCTTAGGCTTTCCCTCCATAATCGAAGAAGACGACGAAGATATCCCACCAACTAATCTATAATTCCAGCCAACACCACCAAGAAACTTATCCTGATGCAACTCCTTCCCTTTACTCCATACTTGGTAGTTATAATTACATAAAGGATAACACTTTGTGAAAGGATTTGAGTAATGGGTAGTCACAGGATTAGACAAGGATTTATGCTGTGATTGCAAAACAGCAAAGGAAGAAGATGGAGTTGCCGAGACGGAGGATCTCAATAACCGTCGAGAAACACGGAATAGCCCAAAAAACGCCATCTTTGATAGAAATTGTTGCCTGCAAGTAACAAAGACTTGAGATTTCAAACGTAACTGAACTCTTATGAACTTAAAGCTAACTTCTCAAGCGAATCTGATAAAATTTTGCCCAGAAAAAAAAAAACTATCTAAATTTTAATTGCCTCAAGAATCGAAAACGTCCATGGCGTTTCTAATTATTCCCCACATGTGAATCAAGTTAAAATCGAATTCCTTAAACAATCAAAGCTCGGATCTCGGAAAGAGAAGAACAAGAAAACAAACAAAAAACAAAAGGGATCAACGACTGACCAGTGAGCAACGACGACGATGACTCCGGCAAGAAAGAGCACGTCGTTTCGGAGTGAGACTTCTCCAGTAACGCGAATGGATCATTAATGGTCCCACTGATACAAATGGGCCTATAAAAGAAACTTGGAGCTAATGAAGAAAAATATACGCTCTCTTTAGTGTACAAATTAATTGGCCATATAATTCGAATTTGGTAAGAAGCAAGCAACCATCAATCTCGAATTCTGGATTGCATTAGTTTGCTAATTTTTACTTTTGGAACTGAGTATTTTGAAAATTTTGAATATTTTTTTAAAACATTTAAATAGATTTTTGAATAATTTCAACTAAATAAATAAAGTAAGTATTTAACGGAGAATTCGAATAACATGTCTAAATTTTTTACCCAATCTTGATTAATAAATATTGTCTAATGAGTAATCATTTAAAAAATAAAATGGAACGATATATAGAACAAGATGGAATAGGTCGGTACGGATGAGACGGGAGGGAATGTATTTTCCGTTCTAAAATAGATATGTCGAGATTATATACGCACAATAATCTAAACTAAAACCAAACTGAAATCTGATATTTGAATTTAATACCAATATTTTCTTTTTTGAATAAAATGTAAAATTTATTCGAAAAAACTGGGTTACATCAAATGCATCATAATGTTGATAGTGTTTTAGGCTTAAACTATAGCTTTAAACCATACAAAAGAAAATTTGGTGTAGTTTCGGTTATCCCCTCAACGGGTGGCTAACCATCGCTCCATGCAGCCAGTGTGTTTTCATGTGGAAGGAAGTGAAAGCAGCCTATTTCGGACCTGTCTGTCAAGGCGTTTGATGAGCAGAGTGGGTTGTACCGGAGTCTCCCCATGTCGGCGATTGTTTCGTTCTTTCCACAGAGAGTGGAGCGAAGCCTGAAAAACATAACGTAATAGAAACAGAGTATGAGTTCCCAACGAAGTATCCACGAGGAGAGACATGTTGGTTTCCCAATCTGTAGAGAAGTGTTGGACAAGTAGCTTAGAAGTAAGGCTTGTCCATACGTCTGTCGAGTACGAGCATGTGAAGAATAGATGATTGCGGGATTCTTGTGGTGCACGGCACAAAGAACAAGAAGTATCAACCCGGGCGTTCCAGTGTAGCATGCGATCCCCTGTGGTCAGGCGATTTAGTGTGGCAACCCATACCATAAAAGAATATTTTGGCTTGGCCTGAGAGAACCATACACCGACAGTCCACGGCTTTATTTGGCCATTTGTCCGGGTATGCTCCCAGGTTTCGTTGGTGCGAAACTTCGCCTTGAAAATATCTCATTTGCCTTTCCACAAGACTACATCCTCTACTTCAACTCGTCCTCTGTTTCGAATGGTCGCTAGAGCTGCTTCCATTTGATTCAGGTAGTCAACGCGGTGATTTCGCGGTCGATGAGTTAGTGCTTCCGCAACAATAAAATGGAGAGGAATGCCCATATCAATGCTTCCCCTCTGTCCTGCAATAGTAATCAAGCATCCCATCGGTGACCAATTATCATACCAGAAGGATGTACTTTCACCATTTTTAACCTCATACCGAACAAAATCAACCGCTATGTTGCGATATTTGAGCAATTTGCGCCACATCCAGGAACCTGTGGTGGTGTTAGCTTTGATTGACCAGAAAGAACCCTTCTGTAGTAGATAAGTCCTAAGTCATGTCACCTAGAGGGAGCTTAAAGATAAAATTCGCGAAATGAGTTTGAGGCAACTCACCTTATTCGCTTCTTTCAACGATCTCAACCCCAATCCACCCTCTTCTTTCGGCATACAGACATCCTGCCATGAGACTTTTGCTTTTTTGGTGTTGAGAGTGGGTCTAGACCACAAGAAAGCGGAACACAAGCTATCTATCTCCTTGATGCACGCCGTTGGTAACCGAAAAGCCGACATCCAAAAATTGGTGAGGCTATGAATGACTGAGCTGATGATTTGGAGACGACCCGCAAAAGATAAATGCCGACCTGTCCAACGACTGAACTTATCACGGATTCGTTCAATAAGTGGAGTATAGTCAGAGGTTGTTATACGCTTGGTAAGAAGGGGTAGACCAAGGTAACGGACAAGTAATGTTCCAGAGGCAAGGGGGAAAGAGCTAAGAATCGTGTCCTGATCAGCAGCTGCAACCCCAGCCATGTAAAGAGTAGATTTCTTCAAACTGATATTAAGTCCTGAGCTCTCGGCAAACACATTGAAAACTTGGAGAATGCCCTCAATTGACGTTTTTGTACCTTTTGTTAAAACCAATAAATCATCAGCAAAACACAAGTGTGTGAGTCTAACGTTCTTGCAGCAAGGATGATAGCCTATTTGCCTCTCCTGAGCCGCTTTATCCAACATTGCAGATAGCACTTGCATGCATATAACAAAGAGATAAGGCGATAAAGAACATCCTTGTCTAAGGCCTCTTGCACTTTGGAAAAGTCCCGACAACTCTCCATTAACTTGACTAGAGAAAAAAGCGGTTGTGATACAAAGTTCAATCCACCTGATGAACTGTAGAGGGAACTGCAGAGTGCGAAATATGCTAAACAGAAATAACCATTAAACAGAGTCGAAAGCCTTTGAGATATCAATCTTGACAGCACTTCTCGGAGAGACCGTTTTTAGTGGTAATCTGCAACTATCTCAGAGGCCAAAAGGACATTTTCCATCAGGAGGCGATCCTTGACAAATGCAGACTGGTTGGGAGAGATGAAATCTGGGAGCAAACGTTTAAGCCTATTGGCAAGAATCTTAGAGATCACCTTGTATGTCACATTGCAACAGGATATAGGCCGATAGTCCTTCATTTCTTTAACTTTTTTTTTTCTTTGGGATTAATGCTAGAATGGTAGTGTTAACACCCTTTGGTATGAATCCAAACTGAAAAAAGGACTGAATTGAGGTGACAAAGTCTTGTTTAATGATGGACCAGGTCTCTATGAGGAACTCCATTGTATACCCGTCTAGCCCCGGCCTTTTATCCTTTGGCATGGAGAATAAAACGTCTTTAATCTCTGCCTCAATAACCTCTTTCACCAACACAGTTTGATTCAAGTCAGAGCAGTGATATTGTAACAATGCAGACAACTCAGTGTCGTCAATCGGTTTATAGTTAAACATCTTGTGGCCATGAAATTCACGAAAAAATCTCTCAACTTCGATCTTAATTGTCTCTTGCGTGTTTGCAACGAAACCTCCAGGACAATGAATCTCTTTGATCGCATTTCTTATCTCCCGAGCCTTTACTGCACGATAAAATATTTTATTATTACCATCACCTATCTTTAGCCAGTGCAGTTTAGACTTCTGCTTCAAATAATTTTCCATCTATTGCAAAACAAATACTTAATTTATGTACTTAAAATGATAATTCTACCTTAGAATTGAAATTTTATATATAAAATATATTGTCCGTGCTATTACTACCTAATCTATAAATTAAATAATCGGTATGGTCCAGTCCGGACGATTGGTGTACTGGTCTGAAGGTGCATGCATGGTTGCCGACAAGGCCGGCTCAATAAATCGAAGGACCATGTGAGCTGAAAAAAGTGGACCCTTATATATTTTCATAAAAAAAAAGAAGAGAGAATTGCCATAAAATTTATAGATGTTGCCATAAAAAAAAAAGAGAATTGCCATAAAAAAGAGAATTACCTGCCAACTATAACTATTCACTATTATAGATGTTGATCGTCGTTAATCGTTATATATGTTATCTCCTCTTTCCTCGAAATGTTCAAATTAAGATTTTAGAAATAAATAACAAAGAAATAAAAAAAATTAAAATGATACGTAAACGTCTCTATTGGATTTTTAATCTTTTTTTGTCAAGCCTTGGATTTTTAATCTTGATGTGGAAAGTATACAGAAATAAATCACAGGAACATCATTGCCATAAATTTTTGTTTTTACATATTGCAGAAAAAAGACTTGAGTACTTGATAATTTTTTCTTTCTCAGTTGTGGGAAAAAAAACTTTTTCATACCTTGTTCAATTTATACATCAAGTATTATATATACCGTATTAATTCATACATCAACTATTATTTCAAATTATTTTTCATATTAGAAATTTGTGTGAAATCAAACATAAGTTGTCATAGTGGCAAGAAATTATAAAATTTTGATGACGTATATAATACATGTGACATGACGTGGATGCACCGTAACAATACTGATAAAATTTTTTTTTTTTCTTTTCTCTCAATTTTATTTCATTAGTTAAGTTTTACATTAAAATTACACTTTCATATATATTAATATCCCTCTTCAATAAAATTTTCAAACTTTTTGTACTCTCTATACGCCTCTTTTTCTACCGAAGCAACATATCAAAGCAACATATCAAAGCAACGTATCAAAGCATCTATACAAAGCATATATAACAACATATCAAAACATATAGATAACATACTTTTCCTTATTGATAATCATTTTATATCGAAGCCGATATATGATAAGCATATAACAACATATCAAAGCATCTTCCAATACCAAACAATTACATAGAACTTGGAACTCCATAAGAGCCCATTATTTATTATATTGAAATACTTTTGAAGTAATACATCGAGATACTGATGATGGACTGGTGATGATGGTAGTGATCATGGCCGGTGATGATAATGGTTAAGCTTTGGTGACGTGGCCCTCAATGTCAACGACCATGTTCTTGACGAACTTCATGAGACCGCTTGGTTCTGGAAAGTCATCGTTGCGCTTCTCCCATATCATTGTGATTTTGCAGACGCAGCTATCCTCAGATTTTGGAATAAATTGGTAGACGACGTCAAACACTTTGAGATCCTCCATCGGGTGACCCTCCAGTCCTCTTTTCGTCAACGTTTTGTTCGCATCATCTATTTCTCTCCTCTCTTTGAACGTCACCGGCTTTCCATCTTACAAAAAGAAAACTTGTGTTTATTAGTTACAGTTTCCAACATCCGAGTAGCTAGCTAGTCATACCATCAGGTTAAATATGTGACTATGATCACATAGATAGTGAATCACACTCTACAGAGAGCTGAACTCACAACAATATGGTGACTTATGAACTCAGATTTTTGCATTTACATTTTTCAAAGCTCTAAAATGAAAAGTACTCCACTTTGTTAAAATTAAGTATGACAATCGTTTCCATATGTAAACAGAAATGCAAAATATGATATATTAAATAGTCGAAACCATAGTTTCTCATACATACGCCATAATTATGTTGTGTGTGTGTATATATAAAGTGTTATATACTGTATATGGAGAGAAAGTATAAGTAAATGTATACCATATGTGTAGTTCCAACTCCTGATAGACCCGTGAGAGTCATGTTCGCCTTCGTGAACAATGACATGTTGGATGTGCTGGCCGATGACGTCAGGGAAAAGATGGTTCTCGCTCTTCCAGCTCTTGTAATGTTGGTCCGCCGATCCTTTCAAAGGAACCTCAGTTACGTATGTTCCCGACGTCGCCATTTCTTTCTCTCTCTCTCGTTTTAAACCTTCCACTTGTTTTTGTCTTTCTATAGTGATGAGATAACACTTGTTGTCGCCTAGGTTTATATAGTGAACGTGACGGTTAAAAACATGCATGGTTTCTACCTTTTCTTTTTTGTCATAATTTGATAGTGCATGCTAAAATCTTCACCTATTTTATTTAACGCTACACTAAATATTTAATGAGCAGAGAGATGGGTAATAGATGTTGTTAGGCTAATCTTCGACCACGTACGTTACTAAGGTGGGTAGTTGGCGCAGCGTCACGGCGACATAATTTACGCCCATACACATTAATGATATCGCCGTTAATATATGTATAATATGATAATCTAAACGAATACATGAAAGCGAAGTGTTTAAAAACTCTTAAACGATCGTCTTTGCTTTTTTCGGCGAATACATACACTTGCTTGGTTCTCTTTTATAACTTATAAGGTACGTTGAAGTCACGACGTTATGCATAGTGAATAAAAAACCCTAGACTAGAGAGAGATAAATTCACAATACTATACTTTTAGAAAATTTGAACGCAAGATATGAAATTTTAAATATTCATGTCGTGGCCATATAGAAATATACTGAGGTGTATTCTCGAGTTACCTCTGCCAGATTGTTAGAGGTGAATTATTGTAAGTAAACACCTCAACCGAACGAATCTCAGAGAAAATATAATTCCCCAAACAATCAAAGCTCAGATGAGGAAAAAGAAAAAGATCGACAAAACCGACCAGTGAGCAACGACGAGCACGTCGTCTCGGAGCGAGACGTCTTCAGCAACGCGGATGGATCATTAAAGACCATCTTTAATGGAGAAATGCTGAAACGTTTTTCAAAAAAATAAAAATATATTTTTTTAATATACATTTCTTTTTTTAATATGTGTACTATTTGATAAATAATACATGTCTAATTTACTTTTAGAAACATTTCTCAAATTTCTTTCAACCATCCTCTTTCTTTTCTATTCTATCTCTTCTTTTTCTTTTTTAATAAAAATATGACATGAGCAACCGTGATGGGGCTGCCTATACATCATTCCACTTGGTCTGATATAAATGAGTCAACGAAAAAAACATGTATGCTTTTAATGTCCACATCGAGTGGCCCATTTAACTCGAAAAAACATGTATGCTTTTAGTGTCCACATTAATAACCCTAGCTAAACTAATTCTTGAATACAGTATTATTCGAAAGTTTATAACTCGAAACTTTCAGACTTTCAGGTCTAAACTCGTAGAGTCAGGACTCAGGACCATAATAATTTTATGGGTCGTTAATCTCCATAATACTCTCTGTAAGATTATACACTCATGACTCAACTGGTTATTAATAATATATAGTTGAACGAAACACTCTTTTGTCATTCTTTTTAGGATCCCAAATTTGATAGGATCTGAGGGTGAGACACATATAGTTAGTAGCCTTTATCGGATTGGTGGGGTAAGGTTGTTTGGATTCGGTAAGAAAGCAACAATCAATCCCGAATTTTTTTAAATGTTTTTTTGGTTAATTATTAATTCATTATCAATCCCGAATTTTTGATTACATATATTAATAGTTTGCTAATCTATATATTAGTAAAGCATCTGCATGGTCCAGATCTTTCTGATGGTGCATGGTATCAGTTAACGCTGCCTACGATTACTATTTATAACATAAATATATTTAGCGTTGATAGATGTCTATCGTCTCTATGGTTCTTCTCCTTCAAAGATCTTTTACAAAAGAGAAAATATAAAACAAAAAAACGATTTTGAATTCGTTATACTTTTTCTGCAATTTGTAAAAACAAAATTCTATAGCAATGATGTTTCTGCGGTTTATTTCTGTAGAATTCCTTATTTGCGCGTGTGACCGTAAATATACGTACTGTTATTAAACTACATATACTAGCTACTAGCTAGTACCTCGAAATGCATGTTTACTATATTATATATATATATATATATAGATTACTGAACTTAGTTTTTATTTATTAATAATCATTATAACGAACCCGATACATGATGAGCATAACAACAAATACATGCATCTTCCAGTACCAAACACTTACATATATAGTATTTGAAACCCCACACAACAACCCATTTATTATATTGAAAAACATCTTAAGTAATACATCGAGATACTGATGATGGACTGTGATGATGGTATTGGCATTATTGATGATGATGGTTAAGCTTTGGTGACGTGGCCTTCAATATCAACAACCATGGTCTTGACGAATTTCATGAGGCCGCTTGGTTCGGGAAAGTCATCGTTGCGCTTCTCCCATATCATAGTGATCTTGCAGACGCAGCTATTCGCAGTTTTAGGAATAAATTCGTAAATGACATCAAACACTTTGAGATGCTCCATCGGGTGACCATCCAGTCCTCTTTTCGTCAACGTTTTGTTCGCATCATCTATCTCTCTCCTTTCTTTGAACGTGGCCGGCTTTCCATCTTACAGAAAACATGTGCTTATTAGTTACAATTTTCAACATCGTACCATCAGAATAGATATATGATTATGATCACAAAAAAAAAATCTACGGATTAATTGTTTTGTTTAGACAGTCTCTGTATAGGTTGTCGAAGTCACGGTGTTTGGGCTAGTTAAAGAATGTATTGTTGAGTTTAAGTGTGAATCACTAGCTATGTTTGAATTCTCGAGCAAGTTGTCTACAAATTTGTTCAACTATATGTGTTTGTTATTTGTTTAGGAACTTATAGAAAATTCAGTAATAATCATATTTCATAATTTGGAATAGATCAACCCTAGTTTCATAGATACGCCATAATTGTGTTATTGTGTGTGTGTATATATAAAGTGTGAAATGTACTGTATATAGAGAGAAAGTATAAGTAATGTATACCATATGTGTAGTTCCAACTCCTGATAGACCCGTGAGAGTCATGTTCGCCTTCGTGAACAACGACATGGTGGATGTGTTGGCCGATGGCGTCAGGGAAGAGATGGTTCTCGCTCTTCCAGCTCTTGTAATGTCTGTCCGCCGATCCTTTCAACGGAACCTCCGTTACGTATGTTCCCGACGTCGCCATTTCTTTCCCTCTGTCGTTTAAAAGCTTCCCTTGTTTTTTTTACTTCTATGCTTTCATTTAGTGATCGATGAGATTATACTTGTCGTCGCCTAGATTTATATAGTGAACGTGACAGTTCAAAATTACATAGTTTCTACCGTTTCTTTTTATCATTTGGTAATGCATGCTAAAATATTCTCCTGGTTTTTTAACCCTAGACTATTTAAACACTATATATTTCGACCACGTTATTTAGGTGGGTAGTTGGCACTTGGCACATCATCTTTTAGAAAATAATCATGCAACATGATTCACGCCCCATACACATTAATCATGGGGACAGTCATCGTGTATATATATATATATATATATTTTATATATTTATATATATATATATATATATATATATATATATTTGATAAAATTTAAACGAATACATGAAAGCGAAGTGTTTTAAAATTCTTAAGCGATCGTCTTTACTCGACGAATGCTCGAATCTCGATCTCTCTTTTATTAGGTACGTATTTTTTTTTTAAAAATTGTTTATTTCATATCTTTTTCGTTGTTTGAGTTATTTTTTCACTAAATATCATTTTAATACCATTTTGTAGTATATTTGTTTATTTTTTCGTTGTTTGAGACTTTGAGTTATTTTGTAGTATTAAATAACAAAAGTACAAAATCACAAACAACCAAAAAAAAATATATAATATTGTTGTATTCTTCACTTCACTATCTCAGGTCAGCTCCCTCACTCTTACTGTTTCGCTCCTCTGTTTTAACCTGGAAGCACGGAATCGTCATCCGACCACCGATTCCCGCTTCGGAACCGGAACCGGGTACGGAAGCCACCGAAAACGCGATGGAAGCGCGATTCTCAAAAATTGCATATTGGAAGCGTCGGTGAATTGCTCGATTCGTATTCGGAGCTGTTTTAAAATGGAAACGCAACCTTCTTTTTCTTTTATATTCATCTGCCTTGGTAAGCTTGGGCATAATATCCGAATCCAAAAAACCGATCCGAACCCGACTCTGAAAATTCGATCCGATCTGAACCGAAAATTTAGAAAAATTTGAACGGATTCTAAATTTCAAGATCCGAAAATCCGAATCCGAATCCGATCTAAACCGAAATCTGAATGGATATCCGAACATGCCCAAAATATAATTATATAGTAATAATATCTTAGTAATATTTATACTTGTAATAACTTAGGTGTCTAAAAAATTAAATTTTTGGATATTTTTAATATTTTCATGTATTACAACTATTTTTGAGTATATTTAGGTAAAAAAATACTTGTAATTTTTTGATATTTTTGTTTTTTTCAAGTCGTTTGAATAGATTTAGATACAAAATTTTGAATATTTGAGTACTTTGGATAACCGAATCTGAACCCGAAAATCCGATCCAAATTTGAAATTTGAAAATATCCGAACGGATTTTAGAATTAAAAATCTAAAAAATCCAAACCCAAAAAATCCAATCCGAATATCCGAACTCCCACGACTATGCCTTGGTCTTCTAATGGACGGTTCTAGTCTAGTGGTGTGTGGTTGTGGTTTCATAAGCGAGAGGGAACATATATATGGACCGTCCATGCATACATATGTTACCTCTTTTCAAGTTGGTGAGTGTTTTCAGTTTTTAGATGTGATATTGCTTTTTCCAACTTTCCGGCGATTTCACCGAGAAGACGTATATTCACTATTGTTGGACCTTTAGGTTTTCAATTCTATTTGTGCTTCTAACATATAATATATTTTTACCAGCCCAATTTTGTTTTTACTTTTTCGTAAGCTTTCTGTATTATCTTGTTGAAACACATCCAATATGTTTTGTTTTGTTTGTTTTTAAATTTCTTCTCATTTAAGATATTTATCATCCAATATCTATTTTATCACTATACATTGTCATTTACAATCTATCTTACTCTAGACGTTTTATTAGTTTTTCGTATAAATTTCATTTCAGCCAAATCTTTTAGTTGTTTAAGTGCAAGAAGTTATGTCAAGAAAAAAAAAAAAAAGAAGTTATGTCTCTTGAATATTCATTTTTTTCTCTAAGTGTTCGTACTTTGTTTTTGCTTTTCATTCCTTTTCCAAATGTTCGTACTTTGTTTTTGTTTTTACAAGTCTATCTATGCTCAATGTAATTCTATGGTTCTCAATATATATTTTTGGATGTGAATGTATATATTTGTTAAGCATATGCGCCTAGCTAGATAGATTCTGAGACTAAGAAAATATCATAACACTTGTACTGAGCATGAAAAGCTACATAGAAGTTTCACGCTGATGCATATATCTACTCCCTAGCAGATGCAAAATTAATGATAACGTAAGGGAACATTCAAGTAGACCATCTCATTTGATCTCAGAGTAGGTTATAAAGAGAAAGCTCTAAACAAACATGAGTTAAAGAAATGAACTCATCCTGCTTTATGGAAAAACAGTAATAACCATATGGGACTGACTTTATATACTTTTTCCAGATATTTCAAAAGAGACCAGGAGACAGCCTCATCAAGCAAAAGTTGTCGAACCGTCGTTACTCTCCACAAACCCGGATGGATTCATTAATGGGCCTATACAACCCAAGAAATTTGGAGTCTAATTATATACTAGTACATGTGACGATTCAAATCCTCTTGTCCAAATTAATAAGCGTTAGAAGTGGAATCAGATAAAGGAACCCTGCATTTCTTGGAAAAAAATCTACTATTTTACACTACACGCCAATAACAAAAAGATGTGCAAAAAGAAATATGATTGTTGTGATAATCATTATAGCTAGCTAGTAAGTTCTATTTTAAACTCTGAAGCTCATAAGTCTCTCCATTTTCGAAACCAGCCGTTAAATAAAACTTATATGGGACATTGGCTTAGAAGGATCAAGTTCTAACGTCTTTTTAATAAGCTTACAGGCTCAAGTCAAGTGGAACTAGTTGAAAGAAACACATTTATTTTATTTTTCGGGAGTCCAAATATGTTAGGATCGGCCACGAGGATTGAGGGTGAGACACTTAGCCTTATCGGATTGGTGGGGTCAAGTTATTTGAATTCGGTAAGAAGCGAGCAATAATAATTCTCGATTGCATCAGATCATAGTGGTTGCGATTTTCGTAAACAATTAAAATCAGCTGCATGGGCCAGGGAGCCTGAATACATCAATCATTGAACGCATATGTACGTTACAATTTAATAACGATGTAAAACGGCAAAGTCCGATTTAGGGTGATCTATTTGGTGTGGTGCCACTTATGGTCCTCAACACAAAATGTTACAATCAGGCGCATTATAACAGAAATATTTACTTGATCAAGCGGGTACGTAAGTTGGTGACTAATTGACTATAAAACATTCCTTAAACATATTTTAAACTTGTTAATGAAACTTAAAATAACTTCTCAAACTAAAATGTATCTGATCAAAAATATAAAAGTTTTCAGGTCATAACAACTTACGTACGAAGTAAAAATTTATACATGTTGTCTACTCGTCTTTATGTTTTTTTCCCCCCACATCGTCATGTTACATCTTGGAAATTTAAAAATTTAAGTTTTTTTTTGCAACAAATATAAAAAAACCATATAAAATGCTCTGGTCTCTGGCATGAAAGAATGCACGGGCCTAAGTCCGGAACCACTTAAAAAAAAAAGAAGTTAATTGATGCTTTTCGATATTTATTTTTCTATGAGGGTCCTCTTGTTTTGACGGAAAAAAATCGACCCACAATATTACAGAAATATGGATAAATTATCAAGTCGCAGACCTTAATTTCTAGATTAAGGGTCTTTCCGCAATGCTTTTTTTTTTTTTTTGTAATAAAGATCTTTCGGCAAATTTGTAAAAACAAAATTCTATAGCAATGATATTTCTGAGGTTTGTCTATGTTGATTGGGGATGTATAATATGCATGTGATGAGTGTGTCACGAATAAAATTTGCTGAAATATCTATGCATGTATTGTTTTTTTAGCTATTCATAATTTGCCTAATTCAAAAATACTAGATCGTTAACTAATAGTCTAATACTGGTCACAAGATGTTTAATATCTGTATAAATATGAAAAATTGTGAATTAAATAAACATTGAAACATGTGATAATTTTATTCTTAACAATCATTATATCGAACCCGATATATGATGAGCATAACAACATATTAAAGCATCATACAGAACCAAACGTACACATAGAAATGAAACTCCACAATACCCATTTATTATACTGAAAAAGCACCTTAATTCATAAATCGAGATGATGATGATGATGATGATAATGATGATGGTGGTGGTGGTGGTGGTGACTGTGACTGTGACTTTGGTGGCGATGGTTAAGTATTGATTACGTGGTTATCCATGTCAGCAACCAAGCTCTTGACAAATTTCATGTAGCCGCTTGGTTCTGGAGAGTCATCGTTGCGCTTCTCCCATATTAAAGTGATCTTGCCGACGCAGGTATCGTCAGATTTTTGAATAAATTGGTAGATGACGTCATACACTTTGAGCTGCTCCATCACGTGACCGTCCAGTCCTCTTAACGTTAACGTTTTAGTCTCGTCATCTATCTCTCTTTTCTCCTTGAACATCTCCTCCTTGAACATCTTTACACACACACACATGCATGTACAAGTTCATTAGTTAAAACTTCCCACATCCAACTTAGTCAACCATATATAAGATAAATATGTGACTAATATGACTATGATCACAAAGAATTTTCAGCGGACTTATGTTCCATTTAGATCATCTGCATAGGTTGTTGAAGTCACGTACGACGTCATGCATAGTGAACAAAACCCTAGAGAGAGCTGAATATCGTTTCCAATGTAAACAAAAACCGCAAAATATAATTCTAAATAGTCGAGAGCCGAGACCTTATAATAAATTTAGGTGTATTCTTTAGCGACTTCTCCCAAATTGGCACAAATTGGCACAAATAATTTTATCATCGTAAATAAATAAATATAATTTATTTAGTCAACGCATATTTTGCTGGATAAAACAAGCGTAGATAAAAATTTATCTTATAAAAGGAAAATCTTCCTGATTGGTTCAATGAACCGAGTTCTCGCGACTGACTCAGTCAAGAGACCGAGAATCTTGCGACTGACTCTATCACGAGACCGAGAATCTCGCGACTAACTTCGTCGATGGACCGAAAGTCATGCGACTAGATCTGTTAAGAGACCAAGAGTCTAACGACCGACTTTACTAATGGGCCAAGAGTCCCGTGACCGACCCTATCATAGATAGAATCGGCAAGCCCAAGACAAATATTAAGAGATTAGGGCAAAGGAGTCTCTATATAAGGAGAGCAGCCTCCACGAGAGACAGGGGAGAGCAACAAATCAAGAGACCTAAAACACAAGACATACGACTTAACTCTAGAACGCGGCTAGAGTTTATAGATTGATTCACTGTGCCTTGAATTCTTGTATTTGAGCTCGAGACTTTGATCAATAAAAACAACTATTCAACATCTGTTTTTTGTTTCCGTAGTCTTTAAACAAATCGATTATTTTTGCCCAAACATATACTATGCATGTATTCATTTTTTTAATTTTTCTAATATAACATACATTATTTAACCACCATAATTCATACTTGGCAAATATAGACTACCAAAACCCTAGTTTCACACACTGTGTGTAAAAAAGTGTTAAATAGAGAGAGAAAGTGTATAAGTAAATGTGTACCCCAAGTGTAGTTCCAACTCCTGATAGAGCCGTGGGAGTCATGTTCACCTTCGTGAACGGTGACGTTTTGGATGTGGTGGCCGATGGCGTCAGGGAAGACATGGTTCTCGTTCTTCCACCTCTTGTAGTGTTTCTCAGCCGATCCTTTCAATGGAACCTCCGTTACGTATGTTCCCGAAGTTGCCATTT
>NC_025695.1:9743807-9757096 GCF_000633955.1 Camelina sativa | reverse complement strand
AAAAAAAGTGTTAAATAGAGAGAGAAAGTGTATAAGTAAATGTGTACCCCAAGTGTAGTTCCAACTCCTGATAGAGCCGTGGGAGTCATGTTCACCTTCGTGAACGGTGACGTTTTGGATGTGGTGGCCGATGGCGTCAGGGAAGACATGGTTCTCGTTCTTCCACCTCTTGTAGTGTTTCTCAGCCGATCCTTTCAATGGAACCTCCGTTACGTATGTTCCCGAAGTTGCCATTTCTATATCTCTCTCTCCCTCGTTTTAAAGCTTCCACTAATTGTTTTCTTATGCTTTGTTTTGGTTGATACGATAACACTTGTCGTCGCCTTGGTTTATATAGTGAACGTGACGGTTAAAAACATGGTTTCTACCGTTTCTTTTCATCATTTGACAGGCATGCCAGAATCTTCTATTCTTCATATTTTAACCAACACTATTAAATGAGCACTTATGGGTCGTATTTTTAGTTGATAGAGTTTCGACCACGTTATTGATGGTAGTTGGCACATCATCCTCTAGAAGTATAATAATGCCCATACACATCTTAATCGCGAGGACAATTATATCTCTCTGTATATACTACTGCATACATAAAACTACAAAATAAAATGTTATTGAATAAGTATTTATATACACATTAATACATATGGTGATTTATATGCATAGTAAGCTGATACTTAAAAATAAAGTGTTTAGAAACTCCTAATAGATTTATTTTGAAAAATATTTGGATTCACTTCTAGGAAGGAACCGTTCTTATTCACCCCATTGTAATTAATTAATCAAATAGAACAAGATGTCATGTAATAGTAATACTATATTTAAAAATAAATCAAAACTAAAATTATAAAAACAAAACAAATCAAGGAAACAAAATCTTGATTTTTTTATTAAATGACTTTAAATATCGGTTTGAATTTATATAAGAGGATTATGATTACATTTTTAATTAAACGAAACTATACGTCTGAATGAGTTTATAAATGAAGATTTAGGGTTTAGATTTTACAATTAAACGAGATTCTATGTCGGTTTGAGTTTATAAATGAGAATTTAAGTTTACAATTAAGCGAGATAATGTGTCAGTTTGGGTTTATAAATGAGAATTAAGATTTAGATTTTATAATATTAAACGAGTTTGTATGTCGGTATGAGTTCACAAAAGAGAATTGAGATTTAGGTTTTATAATTAAACGAGATTATGTGTCGGTTTGGATTAACTAAATTAATATTTTTTAATAACTTTCATTTTAATATATTATTAATTTAATTTATAATTTTTCTTTAAATAAAATATAATATGGTGCATTTTCATTGGTTAGAATAAAAGAGATGAACAAATATATTCACCTTTAAAAATGAATCTAAGTATTGTTCATTTATTTTTTTAATTCTTTTAAAAATCGACCATATCTTGAAAGAGCGGCAAATATATAAATCGATGAAACTATATGTAAGTAATATGTTCATAGAAACAATTTTCTTCACTTGAAATTTTTTTTCAATTTTCGTTAACTTCTTCAATCAACTTCTTTTCTTGACTCTAATTATTCTTAAATTATATTTAAACCATGACTTAATTGACCTTTATTTAATCATGCAAATATAAAGTGATTGGTTTAATGTTGTTGATTAGTATTTTACGATTTTTAACTAATGCAAATATATAGTAATTGGCCTTTATGTCGTTGATTAGTACTTTTAATTAATCTAAAGGTCGAGCGGGTGAGACCAAAGTTTAATATGTTCATTTATGGAGCCGGAGACACCTAACATTCTACGAAGGTATGTTTATTATTGTATCTTATAATAGATTTATGCCTTTTTGGCTTTCGCCTGCACTCGACATGTTGAAAGTCAAAACAATGTGCCCTCCATGTTCCCTGCTATACATCTGTTTGTCTACACAAATAACCTTAATTAGCTTTGATTAATTGTCTAAACCTAAGGGTATTTTGTGGAAATCCGGATAACATATGACACAAAAATGTATTCCAAAAAGTTTAATATAGATATTCATTATATATTAAAATAACTCAAATGTAAAATAATCTATATCCGAATCTCTTTGTTTGGTTACAAAAATCCTAAAAAAAAAATAAATATATATATCTGTTTATAAAAATTCAAATCACATCATATGCTGAAAAAAAATTTAAAATTTTATTAATTTTATATATCAAATAGTAATTTAAATAATTAAATATAAGATTAAATAAAAGTGAAAGGAGATTATATTTTAATCTAACATATTGCTTTAAATTATGTAGATAGATTTTAGGAAATTAATATTATCATATAAGGAAATCATTGTGTTTGATTGTAAGGATTGTAGAGGATTTAGTTGGAACTTGTTTGGATACAAAGATAAGAGAGGATGGCACAAAAATGTACTCTAAAAAATTAGATTAAAACACATGTATACGCATGTTTATAATTTTTTTTTGGGCAAAACGCATGTTTATAATTTAAATTTTCTAATTTGTAAGAAAAAGATATAAAATTAAATCAGATATTATGTTAAAAATAGAAATTAGTTATATTCACTTATTTATTTATTTATTAGTTTTTAATTAAATATTCTCATTCCATCTCAAATGTTTAGGTTTCTTAATCTTATGTAAATGAAATTATATAAATTAAAAACTGTAATCGAATATAAGTACAAAAAGTTTTAGTAATAGATTATTTCTTCATTATAATCTTTGTGATTTACATGTTAGTTTATAAATGTTTTTTTTCATTTACTAATTTAGTAAGTTTAATAACTATAGTCGTGTGTAAATAATATGTTAAATTTCTATCACACCAACCATAAATTTTAAACATACAAAGTTATGGTTTGAAATTTTAAAAATGTCGTTTTAAATTCATTTATAATTAAAAATATATAAACAAAATTTGTAAAAATAAATCGAAATATAGTTAGAAAAATAAATCTGTGGTGATTAATGGTTAAATTTAAAAACCAAACTTTATATTATAAAATATTAGTTTCATAGTACCAATCAGTCTTGAAATTTAATAATTTTATATAGAAATGAAAAAATGTGACATCCATATTATATGGTATGGTGATGCATTAAATAAATCGGATTGGTTTGAAATGGTTGGCGTAAAAAACAAAACTTTGCCCCTCTCTATCTGTCAAACTAAAAAACAAACTAGAATTGGACATGTGCTAAAGTACGGGTTAACATTTATATTATTTATTTTATAATTTTTATTTAAAGTGTTATATATATGATTGTTTTTTTGTTTTAATTTTTTTTTGCTCAAACACTATGCCATTAAATCATATGTTGAATATAACTTATGAAAATAACATCTATTTTGTAAGATTTATTCTAGTAGATCTAGATTTTGACCCGCGGTACACTGCAGTTTATGTTATTTGATAAAAATATTAATTTCAGTTTGTTAATTTTATTTGATTTGTTTAGTTTTTAAAATTATATATTGTATTTCGATTGTTAATTATATGACTTAACCTACACTATACCGCATATTAATTCTTTTGTTATAGTATTAATTAATCGATTTAATTAGATACATCTATTAATCTAATATTCATATTGTTAACAAAATAATGAGATGATATTTTATCCATGTAGCACCGAATTAATAACATTTTAAGTTTCTATTAATATCTACTCAAACATGTCTAGCCATATAACCCGTCGTGTGATATTTTAATTCGTTGTACACCGCAGAAAAAACTTCATAAAAATCTAAATATATTTTTAAAATTTAAAATGTTTTAATAAAGTTTCTTTTTTTAGAAATTGAACTACTTATAATATTTGAACTTCTTATAAAGTTTAAATATTATTAATATCTTAAACAGTTATAAAAATTAAATTTTTTAATAATTGAATTATTAATAATCTTTACAGTTTTAAAAAGTTCACAAAATAATGAGATGATAATTTAGCCGTGTAGCACCAAATTAATGACATTTTAATTTTCTATTAATATCAACTCAAACATATCCTGCCATATAACCTGTCATGTGATATTTTAATTCGTATATATTATTAAAATTTAAAATATTTGAAAAAAAATATTATTTTAGAAATTGAAATACTTATAAATATTTGAACTTCTTATAAAGTTTAAATAATATCTTAACATTTTATAAAAAGATAAATGTTTTAATAATTGATATATTAA
The DNA here is from genome assembly GCF_000633955.1 of Camelina sativa. Classification (NCBI taxonomy): domain Eukaryota; kingdom Viridiplantae; phylum Streptophyta; class Magnoliopsida; order Brassicales; family Brassicaceae; genus Camelina; species Camelina sativa. The sequence goes on along the minus strand of NC_025695.1, from coordinate 9,752,926 downwards.
TAATCTTTAAAAAGTTTAAAAAGTTATACATTTGAATTTTTAAAGTTATTAAAAGTTGAAATTCTTTAAAATAAATAACCATAATAAAATGCATAGAATTTTTAATTTCAATGCCTGATAAATCAAGGTTTCTACTCATTCGTATTCAGAATCATTTTGGTCTCTTTTTATTAATATGACTTTGAATCTTTGCATAGTTTTCTTAGGTGATGTAGGGTATTTTGTATTTTTTTTTTAATTCATCAGTTGAGCAATATATGTCTGTTTAAAAAAATTTAAATTATATCATATGCAGAAAAAATCATAAATTTTATTAATTAAATATATTAGATAAAAAATTAAAATAATTTAAATATAAAATAAAATAAATGTGAAATAAGAATTACATATTTTTGTTTTAATTAGGTTGAGAGATTTCCTTATCTTTTAAATGTTACATATAATTGATTTATATGTTACTATAATTAACTAAATCCATACTATCATTACTTACTAAAAATCAGACTAACCCTTATATTATGATACACCTATGTCACAAGTTTATAACCAAAAAATCATAAATATATCTATTATATAATCTACAAAAAAATGTCGTGTACTTCTATTTTATTATATAGATAATATATGCAACGCACTCATCTAAAAGATTGATGAAAATACCGATTGGTGTTTGACTATTGACTACGAAAAACGAAAAGGAAGTGGGAGGAGAGCAGGAGTTGACTGTAATTTGTGAAGCTTCTAAACATCTTCTTGGCTTTGTCTGATTCCAATTAGTGTTTCTATAGTCTACAAAAAAATATCGTGTACTTCAGTTTTATTATACAGGGATTTTCGCGAGACCCTAAAATCAAAATCAAAGGGAATTTATCGGTAATACTTCTACCTTTCTTACTTTTTCATTTAATGGTGATAAGACCAACACTATTCAATATGCATAATTAATGGGTCATACTTTTGTTCACTTGATCATGATCATGATATGTGTCACCACGGCTTCTTTTTCTGTTCAAGTTAACAGAGAGCTAACATGATACTTTCGGAGTTATGATCATGGACGTACTTTTTAAAATGCTAGATAAGCTGGTGCAAGATAATTTGGTTATCATCCACGCTGTAAAAATATAGGTTTAACTAATCTCAGCTTTACGGATGAACTCGTGGTCCTTTCAGATGGGCAAGTCAGGTCCATAGAGAGAATACTTCAAGTTTTAGATACTTTTCCAAAACGTTCTGGATTATGCATAAGCATAGAGAAATCCACAATATACTTGGCTGGACTATCGACGACAACTAATCAAGTCACAGAGGATTAATTCCAATTTGCGGTTAGTCAACTTCCGTTAAGGTACTTGGATTGCCGTTAGTCACCAAAAGCCTAACATCTGCAGACTATACTCCTCTACTTGAACATATCAAGAAAAGAATAGGCTCCTAGACAACTCGTTGCCTCTATTATGCTGGCCGGCTAAATTTGATTAGCTCTATTTTATGGCGCACTTGCAACTTTTGGTTGTCCGCTTTTAGACTGTCTCAAAAATGTATTCGGGATATTGATAAGCTTTGCTCGGCTTTCCTTTGGTCTGGTACGGAGTTAAATCCATGGAAAGCAAAAGTCAGTTGGGAGGATGTAAGCCTAAGCAAGAAGGGGGGCTTGGTCTTCGCTCTCTCAAGGAGGCAAAAAATGTTTGTTGTCTGAAACTCATTGGCGAATTGTCTCTCATGGAGATTCGTCGTGGGTTAAGTGGATAAAAATGAACTTACTCAAGCAAGAGACTTTCTGGTCCATTATATCATAGTTTTTAGGTGTTTTTAGCCATGATATAAGTCTTATTTATAGAGTTTTTTTTGTATTTTTAGAATCTTTTGAGTCTTTATAGGATTTAGAATGGATGAGAGCATAATGAAGCTAAATAGGAGGATTTGAAGCACAATCAAGCATTGAGGCTAAGTTGTGAAGTTGGGAGACGAATTTAGACAGATGCATCGACCGATGCAACTTATGGAATCGATCGATGCAGAGCCAAAGAAGAAATCAAAAGTTTTCCCACAAGTTATGAAGATTTATAAAGCTGCCCCAAAGTTTTCCATATTTGCATCATTAGTCTCTGGACCTGTTTTAGGAATATAAATAGGATTTTTATGGTCATTGTTTAGATCTAAACTTTATTTTTCCCTGCAAATTTTGAGAGAAAACCCTGAGAGATTTTTAGAGAGCTTTTGGAGAGAAGAATCAAGACTCCTTCAGAGAAGATTCAGAACTCCTTTTTTCTTTCTTTAATCTCTTAATGCTATCTATTTTATTAATGATTTGTGTTCTTGCAATTATGTCTGAGTAGTTCTACTTGTTAGGTTTAGGGTTTCTCATTAGGGATTTCATGTATTTTTAGATTGATTAATTGTTTGGATTCATTATCTTTCTTGTTCTTCACCATAGGTTGTTCTTAATGCTAGATCTTTGATTAGTCATCTGGATCTAGATCTTAGGATTATTAATTGATATGAGAATATAATTGATTTTCCTGACAAAAACCTTTGGTGAGCAAAATTACTTTTTGCAAAGAGATTTGAATTAGTGATTTTGTAAACTTATCTAAACTTGATTTTATTGCTGGTTTTTAACTTGAATTTTGCAAAGAGATTTGGATTTTCGGGTTTTAAAACTTAGATAATATTTGCAGTGAGAACTGATTTATTTTACAATTGTGTTTAGATTTCAAGAACGGTTCTTAATTATTGAATCCCGCTTACTTAATTAATTGATCTGATTTTCTATGATTTCTTGAGAATTTCCCTACGCTTAGCGTTTTTAATTCCTGAAGCTTTGGATGGTCACATGAGAAGACGACACCGGGCTGATATCTTGAATCAGATGGAAGAGGCCTTAGCTTCAGCATGACGCTAATGATAGTGGATTGCATTTTGAGATTACCATTGACACGTAAGAGACCGGATATCTATTGTGATCACTGTGATAAATTTGCCATGTTACTCTAGACGTTTTATTAGATTTGTTCTGATTTCATTAAAAGGAAAGCTAGTTTCTCAATATATATACTAGGTATTAACCCGCGGAATACTGCAGGCTGAACTTTTTGTTTGATGAAATTTTTAAATAATTTATTTTGTTATTATGTTATTTATAAAAATTTGTGATTAAAAATTTGGTTTGCTTATATTAAAATTTTTGTATTTTAAAAATGTTTATTGAAAACATGTCAATAAAACATTTGCATGTAACGAACTTTAGATTTTATTCGATTTTATTTTTAAAATCTTAGCTGTTAATTTTTTTTTAAATACGAATTAGTTTTGATTCTAATAGGTTTTTTTTTTACTTTTCCACAATTTATTTTAATTTATGTGTCCCCAATTTTCGTTTTTTAATTAATTATATTTATTTAATTAATTAATTAATAAGTTTTTACCCATCCTGCTTTAAAGAAGAAAAAAAAAAAGAGATTTCAAAAGAGACCATGAGACAGCCTCGTCAAGCAAAAGTTGTTGAACCGTTTACTTCCAGTAAGCCGGATGGATTCATTAATGGGCCTATACAATTGCTATTGATGCAAATAATAGGCCCAATACAATTGGAGTCTAATTATAAACTAAATGTGACGATTCAAATGTCCTTTAATAAAGCTTGTCCAACTTAATTAGCGTTAGAATTGGAATCAGATAAACGAAGCCTGTATTTCTTGGGAAAAGATTTACTATTTTACACCTATGCTGTACCGAGACGGGGACTGATACGGGATACGGATACGAGAACGGGAAACGGCGAAGTAAATTTTTAGGAATATGGGTACGGCAAGAGTATGTCAGTTTTCTAATATATAAAATATAAAAATATCCATAGATTAGTAAAATAAAATAAATAAAGTCACTTATAAAGAATTTTCATGAAAAAAACATGACTATAATATATTAAATAATAATTAAAATAAGTTATCTTTGAGAAACTCATTCTCAAAGCTAAACAGAGAAGTTTGTCTTCACCAAAAAAAAAACAGAGAAGTTTGTGTGTTTTGGTTTTGCGATGAACGACGTCGACATTCAGTAAGAATTCAAAAAGATAAGATATATAGAGCATTGATATTTATACTCTCTGCTGCTCTTTGTCTAGCTGTCTTCTTCATTCGCAGTTCTGTTCAAAGGCTTAAAGGTAAGTTATTGGACCTTGACTCTCAAAAAGACATACAAAGTTTTCTTTGTTGCAGCCCAATAACAAATAAATCAGTGTCCGGCTTATGGGCCGAGATTATAATGTGTATTATAACTGACTCCGACTTAAGTAATTCATGCTATGTAGAGAGACCACTCTCGGATTTCCTCTTCCTGAAAAGAGCGAATGATCTAAAGCAGTTAGCTTTGAAAGTATTAAGAGCAAATAGATGTGTGCCACCATTTTCTCATTCTTTTTATGTGATGGAATTTTTCTCATGTTTCCTCTTTTTAGAAAGAGAGACTTCCGCGAGTAATTTATCCCTCCCCAGTTGTGTCCTATAGAGCTATTCCGCAAGCTATGCTTTCACATCTGGGCGCTCATGTTCTTCTCCCATTTTTAATCCCTTGTTTACACGGTGTCACAGCGATCTCTGTTCTTCGGTGACCACTTGATTCAAATATTTCAATGTGGTGTGGCAATGTGATTTTATCTTGGATCCTTTCTTGGACATTCGACTCTTGGGAACTTGTTCCATCCTACATGCTGCCTTCCTTTTCAGGGAAATGAAAATTATTCGTCATCCTTGGTGCGAGTTAGGTTTTTAAAAACCCGTTGGAATCTCTGTATTCCTAATTGGCAATTTGTCGTATTGCGCCCGACGAATCGTTCTTGGACAGTCCCTCGCCTTCTCATATGGACTATCTTCCTTGTAGTTCACACTATCTTTTTGGCTTTTATGCCTTCGTATCTTTGTACTAAATTATCTAGTTGGCTTTTATGCTTTTATGCCATCTTCTTTGCTTTGATATATTTCCATGTAAGTGTGTTGACCGTTGTAAAGACTCATTCTAGAGGTGAGCTCTTGTCACTAGCTTAATGAAATGGGGTTGGTTTGACAAAAAAAAATAGAGCATTGATATTTGTAAACCCTAATTAGACAATATTTAAAAGGTTAATTTTCCTTTTCTTTTTTGGACAATGGAAGAATAAAAGTTAAATTCCCTATTTTACAATAGAAACGTTTCAGAAACGTTTTTGATTAGAATCGTTGTCGTCCCCATAAACTGTTGCCGTCCCCACCGTGTGCGAGACGTCCCAGAGACGTTTCCATGCCGTTTCTTTGTCGTCCTCGTACGTGAAACGTTTCCGAGACGGGAGACGTCATGAAACTGCTGTCCCCGTGCTTCATAGTTTTACACTACAAGCCAATCAAAAAAAAGTGTAAAAAGAAATACTATGTTAGGTATAATAGTGGCAACTTGTTCGTTCTATATATGATCGACTTCTTCGATTATGGATGCGAGAAACCGCATTTGAGCTCTGAAGTTCGGATATCAAATTGCTATTTTATGATTATTGTTGCCTAAATTGTCAAATTTCGAATTACTTCTTCATCAAATCAATACTCGAAAAGAGATTAGTTCGGATTTCTCCATAAATATGAGAATTAAGTTACAAAAAAATGTTCTAAAATCTTTTAAAGTAAGCTTACAGGCTCATCAAGTGGTTATATGTTATATCCCCTGTTTTACAAATCGTTAAGCGCTAGTCGGTCGGTCGGGATAGGCCTAGCGCCTAGCGAGAAAATCGGAGATTAAACAGGAATTAATCGGGGACTAGTTTTTTAGGTTATTTTATTAAATTAATAGTAAATTAAAAATATATAGTACTAAATATATGTATAGTTATGTTTCTGTGGAAAAAAAAATATCAAATAAAATATAAAGTTATATTATTGTCTTTAAAATTACGGTAAAAACATAAAAACGTAATATTAAGAAAAAAATAATGATTTTAATTAAAAGTTTGTACATTAGTTATTGTAAAACATCATAACCTCTTAATTTAAATGTCTAAATAACAGAAATATATATAATTGATTTATATTTGGCTCTAAAAATAATCGGTATATACAAAATTATGCGGGAATTAATCGGATTAGACGGTATAATCGGATAATGGATGGTAGGCGAGGATTAGTCATTAATTAAGATGTAGAAGATGGTTCTAGCGATATTACGGGGCATAATCGGTGCTAGGTGGGGATTTTTAACACAGGGGTTATATCTAGTTGATAGAAACACTTTTGTTTTATTTTTCGGGATCGGTCACGTGGATTGAGGGTGAGACACATATTAGCCTTATCGGATGGGTAGGGTCAAGTTATTTGAAGTTGGTAAGATGTGAGCAATAATAAATCTCGATAGCATCAGAGTGGTTGCGTTTTCCGTAAACAAATAAAGTCATCTGCATGGACCAGGGATCCTGTTGTATACAACAATCATTGAACGCATATTACAATTTAGTAACGATGTAGTCGTACCAAACGATAATGATCAACATAAGCGATTAAGAATAAAATGTCTTCACTTATAAAACATGTTTAAAATATATAGTTATCATTGTTATACACAAATAAAGAAATAAATGTACCAAACAAAAAATATTCATGGTAAAATTTTTTTCATCAAAATCATTGACAAAACTTTCAAAATCAAAGTTTATAACTATAATATCGTATTAGATGGATAAAAATGGCTGACTCATAACATTTCATGTGCTATACTCAAATTAGTTAATACCTTAATACTACTATGTTTCATAAACATGTTTAAGTTTTATCGGAGTATTCTTTATGGTTCTTTTCCTCCATCAACATGTTTAAGGAAATATATCTTGGAAATATAAATATTTAAGTTTTTTTTTCTTGTGTTCACCGATAAAAAAAAAAAGAAGTTAAATGATGTTTTCGTCATTTATTTTTCGGAAAAATCACATTTTAAACCTTCAAAGTATTATTGAGTAGTATTTTAAACCTCGAGAGAATTTCACTAACACTATAAACCTTTAAAATGATTTCACTAACACTTTAAACCTTAAAACTAACTTTTTTGTTTGTATCGCTATGAAAGATGACAAAACAATAATATCCATCAACGTGAAATAGTTAAATTATGCTGGTTTGATTTAAATACTTGTTTAATTAATTTAATTTAATTTAATTATTTATGATGATTGATAAAAGAAAATTAAAATACATCAAAGCAAGAAAAAATGAAGAATCAGAAATAAGGTCAAAACATTTGACTAATGTAAAATTGAAGACGAAAATATATTTAAAAGATTCATTGGTTTCCAGTGAGAAGTCAATCGATTTGAATCAGAATCCAGTGGAGATGCATTTATGAAAATGATTAATAATGTGAAGAGTAATGTCATAAAAGTTTTATCTATAATGAAGATGAACACAAATTTACTTTTTATCTTTTTATTTATTTATAAAAACTAAAACTAACTAAAATTTAAATTAAACCAACATAGTTTAACTATTTTGGGTTTATGGATATTATTATTCCGTTATTTTTTATGGCGATACTAAAATGAAAGTTAGTTTTAAAGTTTAAAGTGTTAGTAAAATTATTTTAAAAATTCAAAGTGTTAGTAAAATTATTTTAAAGGTTTATAGTGTTAGTAAAATTCTCTCAAGATTTAAAATTCTACCCAATAACATTATGAAGGTTTAAAACGTGATTTTCCCTAAATTTTTGTATGGGACCTTGACGATAAAAATGATCCCACAAATATTAAACAAAAATGGAAAATTATCATGTCGACCGACTTTCTTGACTTTCGCCAATGATTTGTGTTTCTTTTGCTAGAGAAAAAGTTCATAAAATATCTTTCGGCAAATTTGTAATAAAAAAACTTCTGTAGCAAATGATATTTCTGAGGGTTTTTTTTTTGTTTATGTAGATTAAGGGCATAACATTGCAATTTAGGTGAAAATGAGATGTATATATAATAATAATATGCATGTGAGTGTGCCATATATACACACACTAAATTGCTAATTTGCTATTCGTTAACTTATACTGGTCACTAGATGTTTACTAATCTGTGTATATATATATATATATATATATATCAATATATGAAGTTGTGGATTTAAATAAAAACTGAAACATGTAGTAAATGATTATTATTTTGAATCTAATGTTAAATTATACTTCAAAAGAAAATAAACTTTTTACATTGCTAATGTATACTTTTAATTAAACATTTAAACATGTGGTAAATTATTCTCAACAATCATTATATTGAACCCAATATATGATGAGCATAACAACATATTAAAAGCATCTTACAGAACCAAACGTACACAGAAATGAAACTCACAAGACCCATTTATTTTACTGAAAACACCTTAATTATTAAATCGAAACAGTGATAATGGTGGTGATGATGGTAATGATGATCATGGTGACTGTGACTTTGGTGACGATGGTTAAGTTTTGATCACGTGGTCATCCATGTCAGCAACCAAGCTCTTGACGAATTTCATGTAGTTGCTTGGTTCTGGAGAGTCATCGTAGCGCTTCTCCCATATTAAAGTGATCTTGCCGACGCAGGTATCATCAGATTTTTGAATAAATTGGTAGATGACGTCATACACTTTGAGCTGCTCCATCACGTGACCGTCCAGTCCTCTTAACGTTAACGTTTTAGTCTCGTCATCTATCTCTCTCTTCTCCTTGAACATCTCCTCCTTTCCATCTTTACACACATGCAGGTACGTGTTCATTAGTTAATTAAAACTTCCCACATCCGACTTAGTCAGACCATAGTCACACCATATAAAATAAATATGTGACTAAATTGAATAATGACTATGATCACAAAGAGTTTTCAGCGGACAAATGTTCCATTTATATAATTAGATCATCTGCATATGTTGTTGAAGTCACGACGTTATGCATAGTGAATCAAACCCTAGAGATAGCTGAAATATACTGAGGTGTATTCTCGAGCTACTTCTGCTAGATTGGTACAACTGTATCTATTAATTATAAATGTATTATATACATCAATTAACCATCATATATATATATATATATATATATATTAAAGTTGGCAATTAGACTACCTACGCTAATTTATTGTGTGTGTACGT
>NC_025695.1:9707514-9743450 GCF_000633955.1 Camelina sativa | reverse complement strand
ACCCCAAGTGTAGTTCCAACTCCTGATAGAGCCGTGGGAGTCATGTTCGCCTTCGTGAACGGTGACGTTTTGGATGTGGTGGCCGATGGCGTCAGGGAAGACATGATTCTCGTTCTTCCACCTCTTGTAGTGTTTCTCCGCCGATCCTTTCAACGGAACCTCCGTTACGTATGTTCCCGAGGTTGCCATTTCTTGCTCTCTCTCTCTCTCTCGTTTTGAAGCTTCCACTTGTTTTTTTCTAATGTTTTGTTTTGGTTGATGCGATAACACTTGTCGTTGCCTTGGTTTATATAGTGAACATTACGGTTAAAAAAATATAGTTTCTACCGTTTCTTGTAGTTACTACTTTGATAGTGCATGCGAGAATCTTCGTTTCTTCATATTTTACAAACATTATTTAATGAGCACTGATGGGTCGTCCTGTGAATGTGTATTTAGTTGGTATGATTTCGACCACGTTATTGATGTGGTTAGTTGGCACATCATCCTTTTAGAAATATAATACACATATTAATTGCGAGGACAAATATATCGTCGACATACAATCGCATATTGGATATATATGGTGATTTAGAACATCTCTCTATTAGTATTACTATTAATTAGTGGTTCCCAACAAAGTTTTCACCATTAAAAATAAAGAAAGAGAATGAGTCAATGAGAGTCGTCTCAAGTTTGAGAAACGATGAACGCGTCTCTGCCACATATATCTTAATATTTTGGTGTCTTTTGTTAGCCGGCCACTTAACAAGTTAACATTAGTTCAATAATTAAATTATATTTTAAAACATTATTATTTTATTTGAAATACTCTCATCGTGTACTGCAATGCTCTTATATGCATCGTACGCAAGATGATACTTAAAACTGAAATATTTAGAAACTCCTATAAGATTTATTTTATAACTCTTTTAGCAATCGATCACTGCTTCAAAGCGCGGCAAATTTATAAATTGATGAAATTAAACTTTAATATATATATATATATATATATATGTTTCTATAAATAAATTTCTTCAATTGAAAGTTGTCATTTTTTTCTTGAACTTCTTCAATCAACTTCTTTTCTCAACTCTAATCATTCTTAAATTATATTTATATCATGACTTAATTGACCTTTATTTAATCATGCATATGTATAGTGATTGGCCTTTAAGTCGTTGATTAGTATTTTTAACTAATTTGAAGGTCGAGCGGGTGAGACCAATTAAAGATTAATATATGTACTATATTAGTTTCATAGTATCGATCAGTCTTAAAATTTAATAATTTCTATATAAAAAAAATGTGACAACCACTCCATGGTATGTTGATGCCTTAAATAATTCGGATATATTGGTTTAAAATGGTTGGCCTAACTGTACATTATGATTTGTAAACTTTGCCTGTCTCTGTCTGCCAAACTAAACAAATTTTCGGGAGACCTAAAATAAAATCAGAAGGGGGGATTTATTGGTAATACTTTATTGCTGCTCTTACTGTCTTGCTTAATTGGTCAATAGATGATACACTCATGAATTCTGCTCTAGTTGTCTCTATCTATGGAAATGATATGTAGTACGTTTCTAGAAAATTAGAATTAAATTCTTTAAATATGTCACTGGGATCTGAAAATAACAATTTGTGTTTAGAATATACTCTCTAGTTGTATTTGATTCTGTTTTCCTTTATATTTGTATATTGGTATATGGCCATTTATCGATCACTATTCACAAAATTGTATCTAAGATGAATCCAACGGGACTAAATACGAGCTCTTGTGTTAACAATCGAATCATATTATCGCACAAAACGAATAAATGCGGGAACTTTTGCCAAGGTTGAACAGAGGAGAAGGAGGAGTTAACATCGACCCAATATGGTTTATCATATTTTAAGAGTTTCTTGATGGTTATATCCTAGGGTTTGGAATAGAGAGACATTAGTAACAAAAATGGTTTGGTCTTCATCATTAAGTACAAACTTTGACATCGTATAGTGTATGGGGAAAACTAATCAATGTTTCATTTGATTGTTAAGCTTTCACTTATTTTGGAAATCATACCATTTTGTTTCCAGCGTTGATACATTCATGGGCCCATACATTATTCTACTTGGTTCGGCTTGGATCAGCCCGATTCAAATGGGCCAGAGAGTATGTAGCGAAGTTAGATTCATTTGTGGAAGTATCAACGCTTTAGGATCCAAATTACAGTAATCTGTGGCGCAATTGGATTAATTTTATGAGGTAATTATTTTTGTTATTCAAAAATATAAAATGGATAGGAGTAGGAGAGTAGGACTAACTATTTTATGCGGGTTGAGACTTGAGAACCCTTTTTCATTATCATATAACTATCGGGAAAAAAATTTTCATTTTCTTGTTGACTTCTTGCAATTGACAACATTAACCATAAATCAAAATAACAACACAAAAAAAGGACAAATAAAGCACGTACTTAGTAGTAGTAACACATTATCTCTTTAGCACACAAATTTCAAGAAAAAAACACAAATATAATTTAGTTAGTAACATTCGTAGAGTTTAATATCCATCTTAACTCGGAAATACTTAGCACCTTGAAATATATCTGTCACGAAGGTAGCGATCCCACGAGCCATGAAGAAGTCGCCGGTCCCTCCAACGACGGATAGATCTCTTGTCGGCTCCATCATCAAATCCGCACCCATTATGTTCAATGTACCTTTGTGTTGGGTTGAGTTAAACACCAACGTGTAACAAAACCACGCATTGAAGTCCATCTTCATGTCATAGAAATAGAATCCTTGTGCACGAGCTACGGGTTCCGAGAGATAGTTTTTGTCCATTGTTATGGGGTCGTCGAAAATCACAAACTTACCGAACTTGAAGTTTCCTAGTCCCGGAGGGCTCACGATGGCGGCGGAGGTTGCGTTTGCTACATTGTCGCCATCGTAGAGGATGTCATGGAAGTAGAAGGAGAAGTGTTTGCATGGTTTTTTCTGATCGAGTGTTTTTCGTGATCCTAAGACAGTATCGGAGAAAAGTAAAACCAATAAGAAGAATGAGAAGAGGGATTTGAAGAGTTGTTTCTCTATTAGAGATGCCATAGTTAGCTAGAGACTGGTGCGTAGTGAGTTGTGTAAAAATGATGAGGGCTTACACCCATTTATATAGAAGTATTTTGAGGGATACAGCGAACTGGGTCGGTTATGTTTGGTCAAATTAAATTTTAATTAAAAGAAATTAGAGTGGAAAATAAGGTTTTTAAGATCATGTTGAGGGACAAAAGCGGGGTTGGTGATAACTAAGCTACAACTTAATTTCATTTTCTTGATAGAAATATTTTTTTTTGTTGACAGAAAGAAAAAGAGTGCATAGATTTAATGATTTTATATGTCCTATAAAAACGTTTGGTGAGTCCAACCTAAAAGCATAAAGTCGAAGGCTAGCTAATATATCACAGCAAGTTGAAAACAAATTTAAACGAAAAAGAAAGTTTTAGGCGAAAATGGAAAAAACAAATCAGTAATTAGAAAACTCTTTAGGAAATATTGCCTTAAAATAACGAACGCCCATCACTCATGTGACGATGTCTGGTGCATATGGTTAGAACTTAAAACTAGGTAACGTGTAAAATAAATCACGTTTCAGCTTGGCTTCTAAGATTGCTACTAATTAACCCTTTTCTTCGTTAAAAGACATTTGATAATATTCCGAAAACTTTCTAGGTTATTGATAAATAAATTTAATGATACAATTAGCTAAGATCGACACATTTTTTATTTATTACAACACTAGCAAATATACAACAAAATAATTAAATTGATATCCTTACTACACGAATGTAGATTATATATCTTTTTTTTTTCAACTAGATTATATATCTTTATCTTCGTGTAAATTTTCATATCATGAAGTCATACATTAAATTAGATCAACACAATATATATTTAGATAATACAGAAATTGTATATTAATATATCAAAAAACTAACAACTTGGAAGGTAATATAAATTTTGAATTAAGAAATACAATCATAAAGAAAAATATTAATTAAGATATGTAAAAGTTGTTGTGATACGAGTTTTGCAAAGTAACCAAAACTTGAAACTTCAAAACTACGGTAAAGATTCATGAAGATGTTTAATATAAACTTAAAAACTTAGTAATGTTAAGAGTATTTTATGTATATAAATGTTATTATTATACAAGGCATGCGCAATTGCTCATGTAGAACAATTATTCCCTCTATCGCTTTACTTTACGTATAAGACTAATATATATATATATATATATATATATATAATTATTTGACAACTTTATAGTCAATTAATTCATTTTAAAATTCTTATTGTTCTCATATTCAATTTAAAATAGTATTAGTCAATAATATCTGTCACTAACTCCTTCCTAACACATGAGTAAAAGCACAAACGTTAAAAAGTCAAACAAGATGATTTAATCCTAAGCAAAAGAAGAGTTCAAATGGGTTTAGTTGCCTAACTCCTCATTTGTCCCTTACTAACTTCAAAGTAGCTAGCTATGTCGAAACTAGATAGCTTCTAAACCAAGTAGGTTTAACAACTCATGAGACAACAACATAAGAAATTAAAGTAAGACCATGAATCCTACGTACAAAAACTGCTTTGAGACCATGAATCCCTTAATTAACTAATAAAAGCTGCATGAAATCTGAACTAAAAGCTTTTTTACCAGGCCTTTTAAAATGGAGAAGTTAAACAGAGTTGAATATCAAACCATAGCGCCATGTCAAGAAGTTGGCCGTAGTCTTGGTTTTACTCAATATCGTGCTACGTTTCTAAAGATAAGCATGAATCTTTTTTCCTGAAAATAAGATAATTATAATTTAATTTTTATGATGTCAATAAAAATATTTAATAAAAGTGATTAGGAAGAAAGCCTCTTTCCTTAGTACGTAATCGGTTATTAACCACTGCGACTAGTTTTTAACCACTACTAAGACCAGTAGACCACTATCTGGGACTTGAGTAAAATGCCAATTTTGTTACAAAGTACGGTACAAGCACGTACTTGGTTTTTACTCTGGTGTATTTACCATTCGTTACATTATAACTATAAGAAATTAAGCACATACGTGGTTTTACTATGATACATGATGGATCAAAGAAGGCAAGAGCTATGGTGCAGTATGATTTACAATTTCTCTACAACACACCTTCAAATTCTAGGATAAACGAATACATATGTGACATACCTGATATTTAATCAGTGGTTTGGCCCATCATCGTATATTTACAGCATATCCGAGAGATTCAGTTACACAATTCCTAATTATCATCAAACTGCCACCTGAACAGATGACCAAATATAGAACTTCCACCTGAATTTAATTCATAATGTTTTAATTACAAACATTTTAATTAATAATGGACTTAATAATTATGATTCCCTCTTGTCTCGTTAGTTATGAATTAAAAGTTCAAAACCAAATGAAACGAAGACTTTGCCATACAAAGATAATATATTTGTGGTATTTAAAATATGCATCACATGTTATTATTATATACAAGCCAATCTTTTGACCTTTCGAGTCTTGGAATCCCAAAGAGAAAAATCACTAAGGACTCTCGGAATCTTCAACCAACGACTTTTCAGTCGTGACGTCCTTGGTAACTCCAACTACCGGAAGAACGGGGCTTGCTGTGTACTGTTGCACCACTAACACTGACGCCGTCGTCGAAACATTTTCGCTTGCCGTTAACAAATTCCCGATCGGTCCAAGCTCCGGCGTATCGCTTCTTTCCACGTGCAACCCCGACGCCACCGAACCTTCCGGTGACTTCCCCACCAAGAAAAGATTGCTTTTAGAACACTCTTTGATAACCTCGAAAACTTCCTTGTAACATTTCACGATTTTCTCTTCGTAAACGATTAGAGATTCGGAATCTGAATTAGAAAGAGAACTTTCTTGTCCTTTAATCATTGCCTTCAGCTCGGTTATAGCTTCTATATCAATCAACTTCGTTTCCCCGGAACATGATGCATGATCTTCGATTATCTCAAGCTTCACATTTTCCGGTTTAAATTCCTCGCTAGGAATAAACCGAATAACGGTTAAGCTTATCCCGGGATGTTCTGCCATACGCATCGCAAACGCTAACGCCTCCCGATCATCATTCCCTCCAAAAAACAAAACCGTTATTACCAACGAGAAATCACTAGACGCGACACGAGTCGTACCACCAAGCCCACGATCAACCAATATCGCAACAGAACATGGAGCTTCTTCCATAACCTTCTTGTTAATCCAACGGTAATCGTTCCTAGTCGTCTCCCACGTTCTGTCCAGCCTAACGTGCTTATGAAACGGAAGAATCACCATAGCCGTGCTTTTGCGTTCCGCACTTTGACATATATCCTCATGTATAGTCGCCATCGCTGAGATTGCCGTCATGGGACGCACAGAGACACGGCTGAGTCGTCGGAAAGCCTCAAATGCGACAACGACCATGTCGGAAGAACTATTGTTACCAGTTTTGTCTTTGTTCCAGAATGGAAGTCCATTTTTCCTGACCTTATGTGCCATGAGTACAGCGGATGATCTCTCGGAAAGCTCCATAAGATGCATCGCATAGACCGATAGAGTTTCTTTGCGGTTTGAGCCTCGGGATGCTTCTATGAGGTTGACGATCGTTGGGATGTTCATTATGCTCTGGAAACAGAACATGAGTCGGAGAGGTTTGTTGGACTTTTTCGTCTCCTCGATTGTTCGGTTTTGGTAATCTCCTTTGGCTAAAGATTTACCCGGTTTGTACACGGCTAGAACTAGAGGAGTCGTCATGAACGTGGTGAATATGGCCATTAAAACCATTATAGCGAAAACCTGATCGTTCAAAACCTGCGAAAACACATAGAACCAAGTTAACATGCAAATATTTTGTAAAATCTGTTTTTAATAATTATAAAAAAATTAAAAAATAAATAAAAAGGAAATCTATGAACTTACCCCTCTGTCTTTACCGATGTTGAGGACGATGAGCTCAACAAGGCCTTTCGTGTTCATCAAGAAACCGAGTGCTAAAGACTCGTCAAGGGGAACTTTGCAGTAAAGGGAAACGAGAACTGTACCGACGATTTTACCAAAACAAGCATTGAAAATAACCAAAACCAAGAGTCCCCAAGACTGAGCTCCTTGAATCGTCGCCACATCCGTTTTTAAACCGCTCGAGACGAAGTAAAGCGGCAAGAAAAGACCCGACACGAGATCCTCAACTTTCTCAACTAGAGCATTCGCGAAATTACCTTCTTTCGGGAAAATAACCCCGATCACAAACGCACCGAACAGCGCGTGGATCCCAATCAAGTCTGTGACAAAGCTAGCAGCAAGAACAATACCTAACGTGCAACACACGTAGAGTTCATTAACTGGCTCTCCCTCAGGACAACGTTTAGCAATCAACTTAATCCCCGGTTGCACGACAAAGATACAAAACAAGACGAAACCGCAACCCGCGAGAAACACCCATAGAGATGTGAGAGGAGAACCCCCGTCGCCCGAGATAGCCACGGCGAGAGCAAGGAGAATCCAAGCTACAACATCATTGACCGCAGCAGCCGACAAAGCAATCTTTCCGACATCAGTGGTCAGAAGCTTGATCTCAGCGAGAATTCGTGCCAAAACGGGAAATGCGGTGATGGAGAGAGCAACCCCCATGAAGACGAGGAAAGGAGCTTTACTGACTCCATCAGCTATGGTACTTCGGAGAGCAAACGAAGTTCCAATACCAAGGATAAAAGGAAGAGTGATTCCGGCTAAAGCGATCGAGAGAGCTCTCTTTCCAGTTCGCTTGAGGGATTTAGGGTCGAGCTCGAGACCAACGAGGAAGAGGAAGAAGATGAGTCCTAAGTTTGCAAGTGTGTCTAAAACCGTTAGACTCCTTGGTGGGAAAACCGTGGTGAGAAACTTTGAGCTTTTCCCAAGAGCTGATGGTCCAAGTAATATTCCACCCTAATCACAACAAAAACATAAACTCAAACTTAATGACATTATAATTCCGAATAAAACAATGTAAGAAACGAATAATCAATGATATATTCCACCCTGAAACCACAACATATATAGAAGGTAAAAGTTATATACAGTACTCCATTATAATTCCAAAAATAATAATGATGTGTTTTATTTTAATAGTGTACTAGATTTTAACCCGCGGTAAACTGCGTATATATAATTTTTATTACTATTTATATTTTATATTGTATTTGTTTGTTAAATATTAGATGTTTTCTATATAGAGGAATAACTAAATTTCATGATCGTTTGTGCGGCTAAATGCAGAGTCAGCCCTTGATATAGGCAGGTGAAGCAAATGCTTGGGCCTCCAAATAAGATAGTGAATATTCGGCCTTTTTTCCTAAAAACTTCATTAGTTCTACTGGTAAAAAGATAGTATATTAGTATCAAATGTCAATGATTCAAATATTTTCTAGTCTTCTTTGTGTTTTTCAAGTTAAAAAAAAAAAATATATTAATGTATAATTGGCCCACCAAAAAAATGGGCTTTTAGCCTTAATATTTTCAGAGAAGGCTCTGGCTAAATGTTTATATTAATTTTTTAACCCGCAATATACTTCATTACCATTTGTTTGTTATATTTAGTTTGTTTTGTTTAGTGTTTGAAATTCTATTTTGATTGTTAATTATTATGACAGAAAATAAAGGATCTAAATACATAGTAAATCATTATAAGCTATGATTAAATTACGTTTTCCTAATGATTTAATTATTTTATATAATCTTAGTTAAATCATCTTAATTTTTATGTGTCAAATATTCTAATATTAATAGTGTTGACAAATAATAAAATGAGGATTTAATCCGTATTAGCATAAATTTAATAATATTTTATTAATTTCAACATGTTCTCTTTATAAGACATTTACTATACAACCATATTATATAGTTTTTTTTTTACATATTTATAATATTTTAAAATTTTATTAAGTTTATATATATTAATAATAATATTTAGATAAATGTGAATTGAAGTTTTTCTTACGTTAAGAATCAAAGCTCACGGGTTTTGAAAAACAAAATATGAATCAAATTGTTGTTTTATTTGTTTGCGAATGATTTATAGATATAATATCTTTAATACACAATAGAAAGTGTGGTTAAATATATAATAGTTTATGTTTCCATATTTATTCTGTTGTATTTTTTTAGTTGGAATGATACGTAAAATATTTAGGAAACAAAATCTGAAATAATGTTATTTTTGAAAACTTTTTAAGGATTAATGTTGTAAATAAATTTTTAAATAAACAAAATTAAAAAGGCATAACACAAAATGTACTTACAAAATATTAATATTGATTATTTGCTTAGTCATATAATAAGGGAAGTAATTAAACATCCATCATCTATGACTAATCAACATCGTCATATTATTTTATCAGAAAAATAGAATCGTCATATGAGTATTTATTCCAAATGTTGGAATTGATCACTGCTTACAAGCCACAAGATTCATAGGAACGTGGAAGCATAAACAGATAATATAAGATTTTTGCTTTAAAAAAAAGTTAAGAGATATTATAAGATATTAATATGTGTGTGTAACTGTAAGATACTCTTAAAAGCTTAACGTGTTAGCGAATTTTGTGGAAGAAAACGAATATTCTGATGAAAGTTCCTACGATAGCTATGTCATAAATAAGTAAATAACTTAATAAGTCCGACGACTTATTCACAACCGCATGATTGGAGCTAAGCAGCCTTAGAATTTTAATGTAAATTTCCAAAAATTCCGTCACCTTATCTAATTATTTGATCAAACTGGTAACAATATCTTTTTGACTTCTAATTAGACCCCATAATGGATATAAATATATAATAAACGTTGACCCAAAAAAAATTATTTTCTATATAAATAAATAATTGAAGAGATAAAGAAACGTACGACAATCTCGGCGATGACACGTGGCTGTCGGAGTGGACGGAGGAGAAAAGCAAGAAGACGAGTAAGAAGAAGGACGATACAGATCTGGAGTATGAGAAGAGGCAACGCGTGCTCCAGAGGATTCTCGCCTTGGAATACTCCATTAGAGGTTGCTTTCATTGGTCCTGGACATGTTGTACCATTTGTTCCCATGACCTACAATTTCGAATTGTTTTTACCAATTAGTCATGTAGCATGTTTTTGCATTTTCCGGGAAGAAATGCACATTAGTAGCGATTTGGGAATTGACTTCTCAGCATAATCATAGGATTAAAAATATAAAAAAAAAAAAGAGAGAGAGTAAAATTATGGTTAGTCAATAGAAGAAACGTAACAAAGAAAGTGCAGGTTACAGGATACAATGATCGATTGTGTTATTTATCTCATGGGATTTAAAAAGATGAGTATATACATAATAGTTTTGGATAGATAGAGAAGAAGCGATACTTACGGATATGTAAAATATCTGAAAACGTAGATTTTTATCGGACGGGAGAAGATTCTATCCGTTTCTACTTGGTTGATCTAAGATCTGCGCGAAGGGACTATACGAACTTTGTGATTGGTGTTTGGTGAAATTTGGAACTTTTTCTCTTTATAAACAGAGGACTTGAGATCAAGTGTGGATAATGGATATGGATGCAGTATACTAGGGTCTTTATATAGCCTGCAAGTCTCTTGAAATATCCATAATGCCCCTATTTGCGCGGGAGTTACTTCCTTTTTTGTTTTTTTCTTTTTTTCTGTATACGTATGTATAAAATAAAAGATAGAAATACATTATCTTTGAGGCTAGGGTTGGCAAACTAGCAAATTGATTTCTTTTAAGTAATTTGGTGACTAATGATTCTGAATTTGGACGGTTTTTGGCGACTAGTCATCTATATGTACAGTACTAGTGTACTAGTTTTCAGTATGGGGTTATGTGTGAGCAGTACATTTGTTTTGCATTCTATTGTAATTGACATTATAGTTTTTACTCATGGAAATGACCTCATATCAACTCAAACCTAATTAAGCACTCGGCTATTTCATCTTAATTCAGCATGTACACAATAATTGGGTTTCACTATCATTTACTTAAATTCTTTAACACCCCAAGATCTAAGATTTCACGTATCATTTTAGAGGGTATATTCAACTTGACATTGTAAGTGATTTGTGTAAAATTTATAAATTATGTGTTATTCAATATAGATTTTAAAAATTCTTCTCAAATCCATTGTTAGTGAACTAATGATTTTAAAATATTCTTTAAAATCTTTTATTATTCAAAACAGTTTTTGAATTTAGATTCTAATGATTTTTAGAGATTCTGGAAGATTTGAGAAAATTTCTTTAGTTGAAGAATATAGAACCAAATCTCATGGTTTTAGGTGGGATTTAAAAGAATTTTACAATAAATCATTTAGGGGGTGTATTCAATCTTATATTCTAAGTGATTTGAGTTTTCATAATATTTTAAATGATTTTTGGAATGTTGGTATGATTTATTGTAGAGAGATTTAGATTTCTGTATTTTTAACTAACCAAATCCTCCTAAATCCTCCAAAATCCCTAAAAATCATAAAAATCCAAATCCACAAACTATTTTGAATAACAATAGATTTTTAAATAAAATTTTAAAATATCAGTTCACTAAAACATTAACAGTGGATTTTAATAGACCTTTTAAATTCATGATTGAATAACATATGATACGTAAATTTTACACAAATCACTTAAAATGTCAATTTTAAACTTCACTAAAATCATCAAAATTATTTAAAATCTTATAAAAACTCAAATCATTTGAAATATTAGATTGAATATATCTTTAGTCTTAGACTTAGGTTTCACCATATACAATTTATATACATTATTCGTTTTTATCTTGTTAAATCATTGCTACTAAAAACTTGAGCTCTTTGATTCCAATTTCCAATTCTCATACATTATTATTTTTCACTTACCAAATATAGGATCCTTACAAACTTGAGATCATTGTATGCATGTTCATCCGGAGTCTCTCATTGATGATGGTGCGTTCATATGTCAACATCTGTTTCGTCCTCTCTACAATCAAAATTTACCCCTATCAGATGCATAATATTTGTTTAATAATATGACGAGCATATACCAAATTTATAATTAATAATTGAAGGACCCTTGAGGTGGTTAATTAGATTTTAAAATATAATAAAATAACAATAACCACAAGATGAAAAGCTTATTTATTTATTTTAAAAACCAAAAAAAGGCTACTAAAATAAGACTTCTATTTTTTAATTATATATATATTATTAATTTTTATCAGATAAGATGACACAGAAATTGCAAGTCTCATTTCTATACTTGCCACTTGTAAGATAAGCCCAAAATTACAGTCTTTATTTCCATCTCGGCATTCACATTTCAGATATAGCCACCTAAAGAAGAAAGCAAATAAAATAGTCAAAGTAGACTGTTTTGTACATAGATCTCAAATGTTTATGGTCTCTCTTATCAGTCATCGCCGTATGCCACCATTTCACACATTTCTAGCAACGTAAAGTTGACCAAATTAAGCTTCTTGAACGCATTTTTTCTTTCTCTTATAAACGCAGAAGGATATATTACCATATATCTCGTACATGCACAAAGAGGTATCTATGACTAAACACTCTCGAAATAAAACACCGACCACCATTTTACATGTACGTATCCAATCCCTATTCAAGTAAAGTAAATGGAACTAACGTCTCAGTAGCACAAATGAATGAGTAAGAAATTACTTTGAAAATATTATTTTGACAGGTAGTTCAACCTGTCAAATGGGATTACAAACAGTGAATACATTATCCAAATTCGATTTACATTCAACGTTGCAATCAATATGACAGATCATATATTTTAACTTGACAGATTAGTTTGACCAAAAGAAAAAAGATAGAGAGATTAATTAAACTCAAATATAACTCCACCATCCTAGAATTAATTCATCCTCGTTACTAATGTTTGTGAGCCATTAAAACTTTCTTAGATAGTATAAGAGTTGAAATCATAACTAACAACTAAGTATCGTATTATTAAAGAAACAAAACAACAAACACATATATACTATTATTAAACAATTAAGAGATGTCAGATGTGTGTTTTTGCTTCCTAATGATCAAACAAACTCAGGAAGAGGGAATCTTCATATCTCTCCCAAACAGTAAAATTATTATCTGTACATAATATTTAAATATTATATATACATCGTAAAATTTATGAATTTTGTTAGCTACATTCCATGTTGAGAATGTGCACAAGGGATTATTACATCTCAAACTCATCAATTCAATTGATGTAGTAATACATTTACATTATTTAATTTACTAAACTACGTATCTTGCATTTTCAGTGTCGAATTCATAACGTGTTCTTTTTAGTGGTCTAATATTTGTATCGAGTCAACTTGGATAATTCTACATTATGAATTTGATTTTCTGATTTTCTCTATTATTGGTCATGACATGAGTAGAGAGACTATGATATTCAATTCGAGGAGTTGGGACTTTTTTCAGTATTTGATACAGGCTTCCAACCAAAGTAAAGTTCCTATATATATATATATATTAATTAGCCATAAAATTATAAATCTTTATAATGAGTTTTCTCCACTAGTAACTTCTTCCTTTTTGTTTTTTTTAGTAAGTATCCACCAGAAACTTTATCCACAAATTCTAAAGAACTTTCTATATGTGCTATCATAACTTGCATCTTAAATTCTTAATAACCTAAACCTATGAAATTAGTTTGAAATCAAAGCATTCCTGTTTTCAAAACAAGAAAACCATTTTTTCTTTCAACATACTAAAGTATTTTAATATATTTGAAATGTTCATCAACAATATTTAAAATATATAAAATATTATCAATCATATACTTCGATCGTCAGATTCCAATTCAATGTATTATCGTTTGATAAGTTAGTGTCAATGCTTGATTGATTGAACATATAAAATGTTGGTTGATTAATGGATCACTTAGAAAATTCTAATTAATAAGTTGAACGGAAATAACAATAAATATACATCAACTATTATCAGATTCTTGTCGAAACTCTTATAAAAATCATAAAATATTTTGTATGTATTTGCTGAGTAATGTTTAACAAATACTGATATTAACATAAACCATGTATTATCCAAAAGTTTGGGATCTATATATGACTCAAAACGAATTTGTAAAATTGCAATCAGCAAGCAAATTAAGTATGTTCAGATATTTGAATCTATGATAAATGGCATATACAAAATTATCATCGCAATACATCTTAATATACCGTAGAAGTAGTTTGATATAATATATAGTAAAGAAAAAAAAAAAAAATCGTGGTACCATACTCTGATCTACGCTGTGGTTGTGCAGTGTGCACACCTGTTATGTGTGTCTGTCATGTTGAAGTGGTAAACCACCCAAAGTTTAGATAAGAGTGGCTTTCTAATTGGAATCAGAGATAAATATTTTTTAACAAGAAATTACGATACGGCAACATAAACACATAAAATAACAAGTTTAGAGTTTCCGGACACGTGAAAGGGACATCAGAGAGTAGTGACACGTGGGTGTGTAACGTTTCGGCTATACAAAAAGTTCAATTCATGATCAGTTGTTAAATACTAATATACTATATACTTCGTCCTATAAATCGCTTTCAACCGAGAGAGTCAACTAATATACTTTGATGATTAAACCTTAGCCGACTTTTTTTTATAATGTTAAACAATACACAATTCGTTTTTAACTTTCAACTTTGGATTCGGATAGAATGATCCGATGGGGATTACTTATCAATTCCTTGATTTATCGTGAGAAAGATAAAGCAGTATTTATATTTCATTTTCTCTAATTCAACTATGGTTTTATGATTGACCCAAATCCAATAATCCAGAATTTATCCTTTTTAGTCAAAAAAATATTTTTACGGTTATATATCATTACAAGAAAACAGGTGATTTACGACTGCACTATTAGTCATTAAATAGTCGCTAAATCATACATAACGACTAATTTACAACTAATATTTGTTGTTGTAAATCGGTAGTCGGTAAAGAAATTCAGTCGTAACATAGTCGGTAAATAGCGACAATATTACGACTATGGCATGTAGTCGTAAACATTGTCGTAATTTAGTCGTTACTAGTTACGACTATTGGACGACTATGTTACGATTAATAAAATATTGACAGAAGTAGTTACGACTAGTTTGAGAATAGTTGTGAATTCGTCGTTAAATTATACGACTCTGTGGCTACTATTTAGCGACTATTTGACGACTATGTTACGACGACTTTAAGTCAGATTTAATGACTGGTTTGACGATTATAGCGATTAAAACCATAATTGTTTTGTTTTGTTTTATAAATTGAATTTCTAATCAAACAGAAACCTAAAATTCATATTTTTAATAACCAAAAGTTCACCACAATAGTAATTTGGTCACCATATTAGCAATTACAAAAAGAAAACCAAAAGTGATCAATCAAAAACTATGATTGACACATCATCCCAAAGTGACAAGTTCATAATAACCAAAAGAGAATCTAAACCATAATAAGTAGCCGAATAAGTAGCCTAAGAAGTAAACTAAGAAGGAGATTGTTGTGTTGGAGAGTCGGTGGATGCATCACTTGATTCAGACTCTTGGAATTCGACAAAGGCCGGACACATCATACGCATGAACTTTTCCAAGTGCTCTATCTTCTTCTGTTGCTCAGCAACAATTTTGGAGTGTTCTGCTTCACGAGCAGCAATCTCAGCATCACGTTTTGTAGTATAAGCAACTTGTTCTTCAATTATACGATGAGTTTCCTTCACTTGCTCTTGTAATGCTACAAACGATGACGACTCTCCTCGTTGATAGCTCTTGCCATTGAGAAGATCCTAAAGATGATCCTTGAGGCTTCCAAGTCCAAAAAGATTACCTCGTGAATCATTCTCAGTGGACTTAGAAAAGATTAAATGAAACTGTTAGTTCTGAAAATGAAAGTTTTGAAGACTCTTTAAATATAGATTGTGAAAATGGTACTTTACTTGAAGAAAGATGGTCGTATAATCTTCTGTTGTGAGCTCCTGAGCTCGTGAAGGATCTGACTCGATCTCAAATATCTTAGCTTGTAAGTTTTTCTCATAAGTTGAGAAGATCTTCTCGGCTTTTCGATCGACATACGTACCATCTGGCCTTGTATGTGTCTCTTTGAAAACCTCACCAAGACTCACCGGTCTCCCAAGTTTCTCTGCCTGGAATGTTACAAAAATAAAAAAAAGTTAAGACATAAGTTAAAGTTACAAAAGAAAGGTTAAGACATAAGTTAAAGTTACTCACCAAGCCTTGTTTGACTTGTTGATACGATGTTGGCCCAGATAAATGCGAGTGTGGACCGAGACCATTACGGTCTGACATACGAGCATTGGAATAGATTCGACTCCTTTCTTGTGCTTCTTCAGTATCCCACTGCGCAACCATTGTTTTCCAGAGTTCACCCTCGATCCATTTAGGTTGCACTCGACTAGTCCTAACGTCGCTTACCATGTTCTTCATCCGGCGTTGACATATCTCATAGAAAAAATGTTGCACTGTCCCTGTTATCAATGGATCCCAAGTGTGTGTTTTCTAGGAAAAAGAAAATAGAATTAAGTTAGTGATAAGCAACAATTAAAACCTATCTATGAATGATATATGACAGAAAACTATACCGCAAACTCAAGGAAGTATCTTTCTCTTCTATCCGGAGGCACACATGACCAATTGTAGTATGAACCATCAAATTTGTTTGTAAAAACCTTTGTAATCTTCCGCACCAGTTGTGATTTGACATCACGAGTAAACCTCATAACATAAGAATCAAGTCAGACTTGTGAATGACAAAACAATAAACAATAGTTCATGACAAAACACATATACTTGACAATACACATATACTCGACAAAACAATAAACAATAGTTCATGACAAAACACATATACTCTTATAGTTACTACTAAATGATGAGAGACTTGGGAATGACAAAACAATAAACAATAGTTCATGATAAAACACATATATTCTTCTAGTTACTACTAAATGATGAGAGACTTGGGAATGACAAAACAATAAACAATAGTTCATGTACTCGCCAAAACAATAAACAATAGTGATGTTGTGTGTCATCTAAAATCAACGAAGTCATCGACTCTAATCTAGAAAACAAACTCTAATCTAGAGAAAACATATGAAAACATGTTCTGAGCTGTAGATTTAAACGTGTTTACATACCAAGTCGTGTTAGACTTCGGTTCCAAAGAGAGGACAGTGGTAAAAGTATGACGGTCCGGCACCATAAGTATGGCGTTAAGAGCCCTCAACTTGTCCTCTCGGAGTTCCGGCAACACTGGATCTGACTCGTCGAAGTTGTTACCTTGAGAAGAAGGATGACCTTGAGCGTGAGAGTTCTGAGCTGGAAATCTCGCAGAATCATGCAAAGGATTCGATCGAACCGGAGGATTGTTCTGAGCTGGAGATCTCGCAGAATCATGCAAAGGATCCGATCTCACCGGAGGATTGTTCTGAACTTCTGGTAATGACCGAGTTGGTTGGTCATCAACGCTTCGATTCACGGAGTTCTGAAATAGAGTCTATGGTGGTGGATAGTTTCTGACCTGTAGTGCGGCTAACGTCGAAAGTTGGGGGGAAACGCGGACTTGTTCTTGAGGCGTCTGAGGCGTAGGATTTTGAGCCGCTGGTGTGAAGTTGTATTGAGGCGGTAGAGGGTTGACTTTTCTCACCTTCGACGGAGGGTTAGAGCCACCGACTCTGAGAGGAGCGTTGGCGACAACATTCCTCTTTCGTCCAGGCTTCTTAAGAGGACGCATCGTGAGAATTGGCAGGACGAAGATGAAGGATGGTGAGAAATAAGATTGAGAGATTAGGGTTTCGGCGATTGAGAGAGAATTGGCAGAAGGAAAATGAAGGATGGTGAGAAATGAGAGATTAGGGTTGAAAAATTAGGGTTATCTCGTTTGTTAGGGTTATGGGCTGGACCGCGTAAATGGATTCCCAGGTTTAATTAACCCAAAATGTTTTAAACTTAGTCGCTTATTAGTCGCGGATCAGTTGGTGCAAAATGTTTTAAACAATTGGGCTTGTTTTGGAG
The DNA here is from genome assembly GCF_000633955.1 of Camelina sativa. Lineage (NCBI taxonomy): Eukaryota > Viridiplantae > Streptophyta > Magnoliopsida > Brassicales > Brassicaceae > Camelina > Camelina sativa. Next base: position 9,725,368 of record NC_025695.1, on the reverse strand, counting down.
TCCAAAATATGGTCCAACACGTAATAACCATTTTTTTGAATTTAGTCACTTGTTTGTCGCCAATCAGTAGCCAACATTAAGTTTATAAAAAAACATATAATTTAATTTACTTTACATATTATTTAAATCATACTACTTATATATACACTACATAATATATTGATCACTTTAAATTTACAAAACATTACTTACATATATACTTACTATAATAAAAATTACATTTTCTATTTTTAAATTAAAATTACATTTATGACTTAGCATAAATGAAGATACTAATTTTAAAAATTCAGGCCTACTGATTCATATACATTTTCTTGAGCTTCACCTTCATAGATAATTTTTCACTTTGCAACCAATTCACATCTGCACTATTAGAAAACAAAAGCTCAAGTCTAAAACAATTAACAATTAATAAATAATAATAAGTATAGATATGGTAAAGCAAGCATAAAAAATTGATATTACTTACATATATTTTGTTTGTGCCTTTGAAAATGAGAATAATATGAGAATGCCACAATATGATGCTTGTATTTATAGTTTATATGTGAAGAATGCCAAAACATTAGTCGCTACTTAGTAGCCAAATTACCGACTAATAGGAAGAGTCGCTACGTAGTCGCCAAATTAACTGTTTTGATGCAACAAATTTAAGTTATTTCCATTTAGTCGTATAATGGTCGTCAATTAATGACTACAATACCGACTATTGTATTTGGTCGGCAAATAACATCTGAGTTATGACTAATGTTACGTAGTTGTAAAATGGTCGTAAAATAATTGGCAAATAGTCGCTTAATTTCCCGACTACGCATTTAGTTGCCAATCGTAATTGTAAATACCTTGTTTTCTTGTAGTGTATATATCACCATTCACCAAGTCATGTTAAATACTACATCTTATCGTGAAAACATAGATATACATGGTGATACAGATCGTAGATACATAGACTTTTCCCCCAATCAGTGTTTAGGTAATCATGCATGACGTAGCTTCATACATTATTTATTTTGTATATCAACTTGGCATACATAAGAATCCCATATTCTTACCTCACTTTCTATCAGATAATCACATAGATACGTCCACGACTCCAAGGTGTATGATTGATGTTTAGAGTACTAGATAGACTTTTTTTTTTAGACAAGAAAAAAAGGAAAAATTTATAGAAACATTTTTGTTCATGTATTGTTTAGAGAATATTTTACTATATTTTTCCCATAACATAGACACTAATAATCAATCACACATCCTACAAAAATTTTATGTCTACAAAATGGATTTTAATCTCTCTAGCCTTTTTTGCTTTAAATCTAATTTAAAAAATCCCCACTTATTCTCACTATCCCTTTTCTTTCCAATATTATTAAAATCCCACTATACCCTTTTTATATTATATTATAAATTTAAATTAAAAAAAATAACCAAATAATAAACATTTTCTCTCCTCTCTCATTAAACCGAAAAAAAGCGAGATTTATAGAAAAAATTTGAGAATTGCAGATATGGGACAACTGGGACCATTAGATACAACTATGTAGAAAACTACTGATACAAAAGTTTGGTGCAACTGAGACAAATGAGTACAACTATATTTATGAACTGCTACAAAAAAATGTAAAATTAGAGACCGTTTTCTTTCCTTTCTTTTACAGTTGACAATGAAAATTCCTTCAGTCATAAGCTTTCTTTAAGATGGATACTATTCAAGTATCAGAGAAAGTATAAGATAGATTTCAAGAAAAGATAAGGAAGTGTATTCTTTTCTTATGAAGACATCGCTACTGATGTATCATATACTAAGTTGGTTGAGAAGATATGCAGTAGGATAATGGTAAATGAGGCTATGAAAAATCTGAGAGTTAGTTACTTTCTTTTTTTCATTCCCGAACTATAAGGGAATACCAAATTATATTTTTGATTGCTTTCATTATGATAATTTTAGAAATTATAGTGTTTGTGTTTAGAAATTATAGTGTTTGTGTTTAATGCAACTAAGTTTTAACAGGTACAACTCTAGTTAATTTCATTGTGGTATTTGTACAAATTTGAGTTGTTTTGTCTTGGTACAACTGGTACAACTATATTATATTGCCTTGCTTAATTTGCAGAATTTTATTAAATTATAAAACTTAGAACCAAACTATAAAAACTTAGTCATTTAAGATTACATTGTATATAACAACCACAAAATTTTAACATATAAATCTACTTTACATGTAAAAACAAATCTAAATCATAAAAATCCAAATTCTTACATAAACAACCTTAGTCTTTTAAACTTACTTTGTATATAACAACCACAAATTATGAAAATCAAGAAATAATGGTGGTTTCAAACATTTAAATACAAGACTACATAGTAAATGTATTCTGATTACGTAATATCATAAATACAACTAAATTTTTTTGATTTAGAGTAAAAAACAACTAATTTTTGTGGTTTTTAGAAAAAAGAACAACTATGTTCATTTTTGTGCAGCTGTGTACAACTGAACAACTATATGACTTTTTGCTGGGGAAAAAATAACTTTACACATGTCAGTTCTTTGATGGCGCTAGATGTCATAATGTGGTCTTTTGATGGCACAAAAGGTTAAACACAAAATACATAGTTGTCCTTAGATTTACTTAGTTGTACCAAAATAATTTTCAAATGAGATAACTATTTCTTCGAAGACATAGTTGCACTTAGATTACTCAGTTGTACCAAAATACTTCATCCACTAAATTTACACACTGCTTGAACTTTCGTCTATTGGGCATCCCATTAGCAGCCACCTGAGTTTGAGATTGTCACAATCACACCACCAGCTGCCTCACTTTCTCCTTCCTGTTTTTCTTCCATCTCAACCACAAATGCTCATTCTTCTCCTTCTTTTCTATTCTCTTTCTTGTTCCTTCATTCATCTCAACTACAAATTCTCCTTCTTTGGAATAGAGGGTGAGCTTTCACTTCACCTTGCATTAGATCCTCCTCCTCTGGTTTTAACCATTGGGATTGGTACCTGCAACAACAAATTCAATATCAAACATCAAAAGCAATCTCATTATCTAAAGCAAAGAGATAAACTCACACAATCCAGACACAAACACAAACTCACACAATCCAAACATAAACACAAACTTAAACTCACACAATCTCACATAATCTTATTATCTATCTACATAATTATAAGAAATAAACTGTGTTTTTCACGATATCATTTCACTATCCCAAACTTAGAACTCACAAAATTTAAATTTTTTTCACATAATTTAGAAAGCTAAACCCAACAATAAATCGAAAAGAGGGATCAAAAGAAAGAAACAAAGAGAATGGCTTACAATGACTAACAACTGAGAAGAAACAGATGACAAATTTTGATTTCTCACGGCAGATATCTCCAAAGAGAAGAAGAAAGGGGATTGAGAGAGACGGACGAACGAAAAAGAAGAAGAAGAGGAAAGAGTATCGATAGAAGAGAGAAGAAGAAAAAAAGAAGAAACGAAATTGAACTTCTTTTGTGTCCGTCGACTTGAGTCGGAGAAGAAGAAGACGAGAAGAAAAAAATAAAGAAAATCGAGTTTTTTTTCTTTAGATCCAAGGATTTAGGGATTAAGATCCGAAATAGATATGGATACCCGAAATTGATATGGTTCTACATCCAAAATAAGATTGGGTCTATAAATATGTCAAAAGATCTAAATTTATTAATCTTTTATTAATTATCTAAATCAAAATAATATTTTTTTTTATAAGGGGCTAATTAGAATGGAAATAAAGATGTAGGGGCCAAAGAGATTAAAATCCCTACAAAATTCATGAATAACCTTTTTTTTACAATGTTAGGACTTGAACATTTTACTCCACGGTCCATTCCTTTATTTTTAATGGGCCTGATTTAAAGAGTATAATGGCCCATTACTCTGATAGAAAAATATATTTTACTCATCTCTCTCTATTCAATTCTATTCTTCCTCCTCTGTCTGTATTGTTGTATTCAATCTGTTGATCTGCACGCTTCTTCATAGTTCTTCTCTCTCCATTTTCGTGCTTAAAGCAGGTAAATTTCTTCTCTCTGTCTCTCCTAGATTTCTGGGTTTATGATATATTTTCTTCCACTTCGCTGATTTTTCGCTAGATTTGTTCTCATTCCTCAACCAGTTTGTGCAAGTTTAGGAGTCTAGATCTTATTTGATCCAATGTTAGATCAGAAATCTTATTATATTGATTCTGAATTTGGTTGCTGGGCTGAACAGATCGATCTGCTTTGACTCTTTCGAACAGATTTGTGTATGTTTGTGATTTGAATCTGAATATATAAGGCTGATCGCATTTTAATGCTCGATCCGATCGCCGTTTTAGATTCCTGTGTGTTATTTGTGAACAAATGCGTAGACTTTTGTTGAAGTTCACATTTTTTTGGAGTTTGATATCTCACATACTTCATGTGATCAGACTAATTGAATGATCTGTAACAGTTTTTTTTGGTTTTTTTTTGAAGTTTTCAAGAAAACATGGAATCGAATCATGGAGGAGGGATTCAGCAATTGCTTGCTGCTGAACACGAAGCTCAGCAGATTGTCAATGCTGCTAGGACCGGTATTTACAAGCTCTCCCATTCTTATATTCTGATACATATGCCTTTGAGTCTGAAACTCTAGAATCGCTAAAGGTCTTGCTTTTGATTGTTTTACTCGTATAGTTACATGTTCGTATAACTCTTTCGGTTTCTAGATGAATGACTTGTATGCAAAGCCAGAGTTCTTCATGTACCGAGGATGTGCTTGAAACCAAGATGATATAGTGTTAGGATCATAATACTATTGGTGATAAGAGTGATGACATAATGTATTTAGTTTGGCTAGCATTTGATTGTAACACAGAGCTCTCTCCAAGGATTTAGTTAGCTGCAACTTGGTATTGAGAATGTGTATATGTTTTTATTTCCAGCAAAAATGACAAGACTGAAGCAAGCCAAGGATGAGGCTGAAACAGAGATTGCTGAGCACAAAACCAGTACAGAGCAAGGTTTCCAGAGGAAACTCGAAGCGGTAATATCATAAACTTTGATCTTACGCGCCACTAAAAATGTGTTCTTTTATGCATTCTGGTTCTTCCGAAGACATGTTGTTGATGAGAAATCTTAAATGTGAAAACAGACAAGCGGAGATTCAGGTGCAAATGTGAAGAGGCTTGAGCAAGAGACTGATGCCAAAATCGAGCAATTGAAGAACGAAGCTTCGAGAATTTCTAAAGATATTGTGGAAATGCTTCTGAAAAACGTGACCACAGTGAACAACTGAAGTATATCCACAAGGAAACCATCGACTGTAAAATGGTGTGAAGTGTAATTTTTGATTTGGGTGGATTTGTTCATTCCTTTCTTTATATTGTTTTGTGGATCACAGATTCCAACTGTTGCTTTTGAATTTCAATTTGTGTCTTGAATTATTGTATTCATCTCTCCAGAAGTTGCTTAGGACTTTCTGTGTTTGTAATAAGATTGAGAACAAAGGATCAATTCATTGCATTTTGTCTCATCAAGAAGATTTCAAAATAAAGAAAGATTGAAGGAAATCTTGTCCAAGTCAGTTTAGGTAAGTCTCCCGTTGGCACTACCTAGGATATTTTTTAACCATATGGTTGTTTGAAATGAGATAGGACTTCCTGAAAGTGGATTTGGATCCATGATGGGTGAAAGGCCATCCAAGATAAGCTAAACTAGTGATCAAGAAAATTGGCTGAAGGGTGATGATGATGATGAACGGTAGAGATTTGATGTAAATTAGTGAAGAATGTTGACGGTGAAATCGGTTAGAAATTCAAGAATTTGGAGGGCAAGGATCACATACACTTGGTATGTGATTGTGATCATTAAATATTAATCTTGATGGTATTGGTGCTGGTCAATGGTATAAGTTTTTTTTTAGCTCGTCTACGAGTTTTTGAATTAAGGACAATGCGGTACGGGTCCTCCCATCATTCTCGATACTCCACGAACTAAGTTCATGGCCTCTTTTGAATTATGTTCATGATTCTTGGTCATTTGTTGGTCTGGTTTAAGTATGATGGGGGTATGGTCGGTTTCTCTAATTCGTCGCCTTGTTCGGAATTAGCAATCGTTTCAGTTCCTCACTATTGTAGTTTATAACCATGCATCGAGTGATGGAAACGTTTTTAAGTACTTACCTCGTGTTGAAAATTCCTTTATCTTTTCCAGGTAAATGATATTCAAATAGTTAAAATGTTTATTGGCATCAACATATAATTTACTTAAATAACCTTTAAAAATATTATCTCTGAAATTAAAGAAAATATCACATTTTTAGTTGTTATTCAAGAATTTACTTATTTTATACAAAAATGTGGAATCTTTTCTAAAAGAAAATGGTACGATATTTATATTCATGGGTTGATAATATTAACGAGAAACACAATCATTAAGGATTTTTAAGTTTTTATTCTCATGTAAGAAACAAAACAATAGTAAATTTTGGGTAAAAAAAGGAATAAAAGAATATAGAGTAGTAATAAAAGCAAAATAAAATAGACTATAATTATAGGTATACAAACTTTGTAGATGAGAAAAGGGAACTATCCGGTCCAAGCGTCTATACATTAAATAATTGACAGTTTCCAACATTATCTTAGTTTGTGTCCAAGTCCACGTACCAATGAAGTAAGGAAAAATATTTAGAGAATTTCCCTTTTTTTTTCTACAAAATTTACCTAAAAAGTTCAAAACTTGCAGCTTATAAAAACCCATCACTGCTTTTGCAATGTATCCATAGTGTATTTCCTCGCATCTACCATCCAGTTTCTACGCCTCTCCCTCTCTCTCTCTCTCTCTCTCCATCAAATCATATTTTGTTCAAACTCTCTCTCATCAATTCTCTCCATACAACACATGCATACACACATACATACATGCCATCATCATCTTTTCTCATCTCTAGTTTTTCATCAATTTTGTTCCAAAACTCTGTATCTCTCCATATGCATACATACGAATTATTATTGTCATAGATCCATATAAAATTGCTTGAACTATTAGATGAGATCTAGGGTTTCTTTCTTTTCTTTCAAATTTTGCAGCATATTCTTCAAAATCATGCTTTCTCGCTTGCTATGTTCTAGATCCATGCAAATATAGGGTATATGTACATCCACACACGCTCGAACACTAGTACATGTAGTTTACAATAATACTCTCTACTTATTTTGAATTGATATTATAGGGATATATTAATGGAGAGAGCTTCCTTGAGTCCATTCACAGGTCGTGATATGATCCAATTAGCTTCCGACTCATTCATCCAAATACCGAGTCACCTAAATTCGAACTAGACTCGTTAAATGAATGAATGATGCGGTAGACAAATTAGATCATTGATTCTCTTTGATTGGACTGAAGGGAGCTCCCTTTCTTCTTGGTATTCCAATTTTCTTGATTATTATTTCTTGCGTTTAAACATGCTAGATCTGTATACATATAGTCATAGTTTATATATATATATATAATATATATATATATATATATGTAGGCTTCGTATATTTATTTCTAGTAAAATTAACTTCGTGTTTCTCTATGTTTCAGGCAGGAATAGGTGAAGAAGATTATGACCAATTCTGGGTATATTCAAACCTGGTATCTCTAATTTTCTTCATATCTCCCTAGTCTTTATCTTAGCGTATGTAATCTTCTTAATTCCTAACCTGCGTTTGCCATCTTTCTAGGTCAACTGAGCTAATTAGGTTTTTATTTTTTTATTATATTACCAATTCTTAAGAGCTGAAACGATGTGTACGTATGTTCTTTCTTTTTTATTTGTCTCTCCCTCTCTGGGAATTAGCGGTTGCAATTTACAAGTAGGGTTTTGTCTATTATATAGATGGCTAGGGTTTAGCGTAATTAAAAATATTTTGTATAAAAAGGAAGAAGAAAGATAAAGTTTGGCGACAAACTCATGAGCTTTGTTTCTCTTGGGGCTTGAAGAGTTAATACTGCAGCAACAAGTTCCCATAATTTTCATTTATTTTACACTTCCCAATTATGGTCCTCCTCCCTCTTCAATGACATTCTTTAGTTTTTCTATAAAATATTTTTGGTATTTATCACCTTTTATAAACGCTTCGGTTTCTGCTTTTCTAGCCTTAGAAATTGGAAATGATCGATATTATCTGTGTTGTAAAATTCATTTGTTATTCAATTTTATATTTCTGACTTGTTAAAATTATTTAAAATTAGATTTTATGGCTTATGTCTCCAAAAATTATTGATATGTAATGTTGTTACAAATATTAGAAAACATCATGTAACAGATTATATTCACACCTCTAATTACGAATAATTTTTCCTATGCTCACATGTTACATTGTTATCTACGTGTCGATGTTGGTCTGTATTTCCTGTCACATTTCACCACTTCCTTATAAACACGTTTCTCTTTACTTTTTAGAACCAGCAATAATTATTTTATATAGTGTATCAAAATATTTTTTCTCATTTTTCCTTTTTATTTTGGCCCTAACATGTGTTTTCTCTTAAAAGAAAATGTTATCTAAACCTAATAAGTATAAAAGATGATCTAAGCATATGATTTGGCACTTCCTATTATGTCTAAACATCAAGTACAATGGCTTACTATAGGAAACAAACAAACTTTCGAATTTTTAGAAAGTGAATAAAAGAAGAGAAATCAGAAAGTTCAATAATTTATCTTTAATTATTTTGTAAAACCTAGTACCCAAACCTACGTCGTTTCGCCGAAGGAACGGCAGATTGTGGAGATAGTCCCCCACTAGTTGCTGCAGGAACTGGTAATTACATTCCTTTTTGTATACGTATGTATGTGATACATATACGTAGATTTACGTATGCAATTATTATATATCTTATCCACACAACCTTACATTCGAGACAACTGAAGCTTTTGTTAATATATATGGCAGACTAAACGAAAGGGAGATGAACATCTAGGCATACAGAGATTCGATTGAACATTGGAGAGAGGATCGTGAATGTTAACGTATTGACGATTTAATGGGAAGTGATCATTATATGAATTAAATCATAAAAGTCTAAGCAGATTTAAGACTCGGACTGCTATTGGTTGAGATCTGGTTGGTTAGAAGCCTGATAACTGATAAGTCACATAAGTGTAACCAAATGTATAGATTGGTGTAATAGTTCTGTCAAAAGATTTATTTTATTCATTGTGAAAACTAAGAATGTCAATGTCATTATTAAGAATCAATTTAAGAAAAAGCTTTCTCGTGGATAATTGGATGCCTAGTGATATAAAAATGTTATATGTTGGAATCTATAGACACATTTAGGGTCTTTTTGTTGAAGAGACACATTTAGGTTACCCTTTTTCTTGCTTTTGAGTTATAAGTTATAACCCAATAAACCCGTGCTTTTAATTAGAGTATTACTCTATTGTTAGCCTTGTAGGTTGTGTACATGCAATAACCGATCATTTCAGTTTTATCTATTGTTGACTAATCATTATTTGGTAGTATTTCTTTTAGCTAGAATCAAACTGAAGCAAATGATTTTCTTTCCTATAAACCCAAAAAAACAAAAAAAAAAACATAGAAACTGAATCGTACACCGGATTCTCCACCCTGTTACTAAACTATTATGTTTGACTATTTAATTTGTTCTTCTCACTCTATCGTTAGAAAGAAAGAAAAATGATTGTTTAGTGATGAGTAGCTTCGGTATTCAAATATATAAACTGGTAGAACAGTTGTAGACTTGTAGTGGTATTATTCATGTAGGTAAAAAAAAACGTCAAAAACCATCACTAACAACAACTTACAACTCCATTCACGTGACTTACTTGACCCAAATGTAACATACTTGACCCGACCTGTATGGCCACTACGCTACAGACGTAATTGCAAATTTTGAATTATTAGTATAAAGTATAATGAAATGTAATTTATTTTGTAACAAAAAAAAAAAAGCAGTGTAATTTCTTGCAAAAAAAATGGGAATATCATCACATCAGATTCTCGGTGGAGACCAAAAGTAAAAATAATAAAATAAACCTGCTAGCTTGATTTTGTGTCACGACTTTAAAAAGAAAAAAACAAATTTAGTCTAATCAAACTTTTTTCTCATCTGTCCATCGGCACATCAAGTCTCATGCCACTCCTTTCTTCTCCATCCATCATTTCTTGTAGTACGATATATTTTTTTTTCATTGTATTAGATTTTTTTTCTTCAATGTTACCATATAAAGTATGATTGGTATTAAGAACTGGTTAGAAATCAACCGTTCATACTTCATACTGTTGCCAATTGGAGTAACAGTTGTAGAATCACGCGATTTGATAAATGAGTTAAGTTAAAACCTTTTTTTCCATGACGGCAAGGTTTTTATGGCCCAAAAGACTTACCAATGGCAGAAAAAACTAGAAGAATATGGAGACAGCAATAATTTGATGATAGAAGAAAAAAACATACGACAGTTATAAGCAATCAAGCATGTCGTCTATGCTTTGGTACAATTCTCTCCAACTTCAAAAGAGTTGAATATTCGTATTTTGTTAGAATATTTTATATACGAATTTTAAATTATGTTTAGGTTATTCTTGAATTTAACCACACCAATAGTGATGATGATTGGTTGGGTAAAATAAATGATTATGAATTGGTGGTATTATAACACATTAGCTAGAGTAAAACAGATTGATATTTTTGCAAATCTTAGCCATCTATCTAACTAACTCTCTTTTATCTACTACGTAATTAACCTTTTCAAAACAAATCTTCTTTTTTTTTTTTTCGTGCAACAAATCTTCTTACTATGGACTATAGTGCGTAAAGTAGTCAACCAAGTATCTACATGTATCAAATCTTTGCCATCTTGGTACATAGTATAAAACTCCGATGTACTAACCTGGTTCGGTTTGCTAGGGCTGATTTTATATTGTAAGTCTGTCTGTATGACTCGACTTTGCAGTCAGCAACGTCCTATTAAATATACTATGTTTATGAGTTTATCTAAACTATATACAAAATTATAGGGATATAGAACATACAGTATAAATTAATTGTGAAACTTATAAGGTAATTGGAGGAGAGACGAAGGGATTTCCAATGCCTTTATTGGACATATAGGGTTGTCCCATGATTTGACTCTGTCCTTCTACAGCTGTCTTAATTAATTTTTTGCAATTTAATATCTCCTAATTTTCTATCCTTCAAATATATATATATATATGTGTATATTTTAGTTGGATTTTAACATATAAAACAAGAGATATTGATAGAAAAAGTGAAGCATGGAAGAAGAATACAGAAGTGGGAAACAAAACTGCAGAGATTCCATGAGTCTCTTGTTACTTGCTTCAGTCTTCTTGTAGTCTTCTCATAATCATATCAGCTATGTTATAAAGCTCACTGACATCATATGATAGTCCAATGGTAAAATGAATATATACTTTTATCAAGGTTGGTTTGTTATATATGGCATTCAAAAAAAACGAAAAATACGTACCGTTTTGTAAGATACTTAGCATCGGATATATATATATATATATATATATACATTTTTAAACATATGCGATGCTTTTTGGAACATTATAGTATTTAGCAGTAACAACATGGCAGCTCATATAGTTAATGAGATGGTGAACCAGACAATTACCCAACTAATTTGCAACGGTGGTGATATAGTCAGCACAGACGGTGTAACATTATTTATGAATCGACAAAAGATATAGTACTTCTTTTCTTTTCTTTTTTTTCTTTACTTATTATATATGAAATACAATATATATATATATTAAAAATAAATATTAGCAACATATTAAAAAATAATTATTAGCAACATCAAAGAAATATATATAGTTGAACGAAGAGAGCGGATTTGCAAATTGGGTATAGAAGGTGAATGGCTTTATTTTGTGGTGAAATGGAAACACACAACTCATGGCTAAGCAGACACTCTCTCTCTTACCTGTTTCTTTTTATTTTATTCTAAAAAGAGTGAATCCTCAGTTTTCTCCATCACTTGATATGACCATTCAGTAACTTTTATTTTATTTTTCTAAGATTTGAGTAGTAATTGCGGTTAGGGCGGTCAAATCTGTCTGTGGTCTGGACCGCTTTATTTTTGGGGCGGATTACAGACTGCTGCGAACCAATTTTATTTATATGCAAAAGTGGTCTGCAGTTGGTTCGCAGTGATCTTGTCTCTGCTTTATTTGAACCGCACCACTGCGGACTACATTTGCTGAATGGTAAAATAAAAGCGGTTCAATCCGCAGACGGATTTGTCCACTCTAACCGCTGCAACCATTCACACCCTAAATTTTTTATATTTATTCACTTACCAATCTCCAATCTACTTTCAAAACTACCTCAAAAAAAATATATAAATATTCTTCACAATGATAGAATATGCAACATCCACGAGATGTTTTTTTCTTTCTTTCTTGGCATGATACAAGTCAAAAATAAAGATTTCGTTTTATGGATTTATACTATTGAGTGATCTCACCGTTTCATTTATGTTGGTTTAGTTCAGTGTTCTTAATAATTCTTTCTTCTTATATATTCAATTTTCAATTAAAAACTAGTATATTTAAAAAAAAAAGTGTTTTTCCAAATTATTAATAATATTCTAATCTATTTTTCAGGTATGGGGTCGAAGATTTCCAGATGTTGAAAGTTTGGGATTCTGGAAAAGGCATACACTGGAGATGATCAAAGAATAAGCTGGCTTTAAAAAATATACATATATATCAAAATTTCAAATGCATGTTTTGGGTATACTCAGGCCCATTATTATAGATTTGACCCATATATATTCTAATGAGGATATAAAAGCTTAGTAGGCTCAACAAAAAGTTAATTGTAGTCTCAACTAAGTTTTTACTGAATTTGAGTCTTTGTAACTGCATATGTTGAGCTGTGTTAATCATAATGACTTCAAAAACTTCAAATTTCCAATCCATGTTTTTTTCCTTCTTATACATATAAGGTTTAAATCCAATTCATGTTGAAACTGAAAGCTCTACTCATATGACGTGCAAAACAATGTTTGAAACTAGTTTCGATAGATTGCGCACTTGATACTTATGATATTTATATTGCGCATTTTCGTGTGTATAAAATTCTTATAAATTAAGTCTCGACATAATACGTTTTGTTTTCTTATCAAAGTTTAGTTGTGAATTTGTGAAAAACGAAAAAAGAGAAAAACAAAAAAAGAAAAGGAAATCATAATTGAACCTTTAATTTTGTAAAGTAGAGAAAAATGATTTAGGGAAGAAAAAGAGTAGGAGGCGCAATCAGCGGCATGAACATACTAATATGGTTACTCAAAAGTCAAAAGACACAATAAAATAGTCAACTCTTTGATGTTTTATTCTTTGCATGCGTTATTACTTTCTCAACCATTTTATCTCACTTATAAATCGTACGTATAATTTCTGAATCAAAACATTTCAATTTAACTAAGGTACAACAAAATCCTAAAGTTTCACAAAGGATACTACACTTTTTCATTACAATATCAAGAGTGTCCAAGACCATTTCCATCGGCACACTTAGACTTGACAATATAATTTAATTAACCGATTGTTAATTTCGTTAGAAATCCAAATCCTAAATGAAACTAGATCCATTAATTAAGATTTTATTTAATACATGCGTCATCATTTATTCACGGCCCTACGTTTTGCCTTTCTCAGTTCCTTTAGACAACTCTTAAAAGAACATTGTCCCAAAGACCAACAAAAGAAAAAGCAAAGAAAAAAACGAAAGAGAAACATGAACTCAAAGTCTCTCACTTGCTGTGTTGTGCTCTTACTATACACCAGTTTGTTTTGTTCAACTTCGCAATCCTCTCTTATCCACTTAAACTCTACAACATCAGTCCTTAATGTCACTTTACCACATTCCTTGTCTCAATCCCTTGAGAGTTTCGCCCTCAAAACGTTAACCACTCAACATCATACCGGTGCTCTATACCGAGCTATCTTACCGCAAAATCTCTCTGGTATCGAAGTATCAATCGTCCGTCTCACCGGGAAGAGCCTCTGGAACTCGGGAGCCAAGTTTAGCAACGTGCTAATTCCGGCAAGGTCAGTTTCGGTTCCTCCTGCAAGGAGAGTCGCTATTGTGTACCAAAATCTAGGGAACTGGTCTAACCATTGGTATACCGTACCCGGTTACCGGTTAATCGCTTCTGTCTTAGGGTTTAAGGTTTTGGACGTTTCCGATCAAGATAACGTCAAAGAGATAAGTCTAAGGATGAAGAGTTCTGTAGAGATTTCGTTTAGGGATCTACCTAAAGACACGGATGAGAAAATGCTATCTAGGGTAAGATGCGTGAGTTTCAAGGCACAGACTAAAGACGAAGAGGCGACTCATATAAGCCGAATGATTCTCCCGGGAGTGTGTTACGGCTCGAGCCATGGAGATTATTCAGTGGTCGAGCCTTTAGAGAACGATAAGAAGAAGTTAGAGTCGTGGTGGACTTGGTGGTGGTTGTGGATCGTGGGATTTATTTTAGGATTTGGCGTGTTAGGGTTTCTAGGGTTTGTGTGTATAATGGGAATTAGGGTTTCAAGAACGAAGAAGATTCAAGTGATGATGGAGAGACACGCTGTTGATGGTGAAGTGTTTGAGAGCAGATGGGTTGGTGGAAGTAAAATGCCATCTGCAACTGTAACCAGAACCCAACCAGAGCCCGAATCCGGATACGAAAACGGGTCTCATGGATAAAATGATTGGGTCTATTTAATTGGTTCAAAATTGGAACTTACTCCTGATATGTCATCGCTTACTTTAGTCTTTACTCCTTAACTAGTCCTACATGCAAAGCATTGAATCTGCGTTGATCTCTTTCAAGTGAGTCTTAACACTCTGTTTTACACCCATTTCCTTAACTGGTCCCAAATAAATAGTTGAAACTCGTATCTAGACTATGACTGTTAGTATGTACTATCAAGACAAAACTATATGATATACATTACTTATTTATGATTTCATAGCTGCATCGACATCTGCCTCGAAACATCTCCGTCGTTCATCTTCACCGGAGTTCTTCTAAAGCCGTGGTGATGACTAGTCTCTCAAGGTGTTTTTGTGATACCAAGAAACGACATGCAGTTTTCCAATCTAATAGAGAAACTACGAAGCAACGTTGAGGAAGACTTAGTATTGGGCCACCTTACTAAACGAGAAACCAAAAAGGCCGAGACCATGACTTTTCTTTGTCAAGGGTCCAGTCCATATAAAAATGAAAAAGCCTATTGGGAGTTAGGGACACAATCATCATGACATTTAAAAGTTGAAAACAAAAACAAAAAAAAAAAAACCAAAAACCAAAAAAAGTTACAAGTATTATCAAGTTCTAACAAATCAATTATCACAAATATTTGAGGATTTGATAAGTTAATGAAATAGTTTAAATCAAATCTCTGAACTCTAAATCGTAAACCATAGCCTCTACTCTTAAGTCTCTAAATAAACTTAGATCAAAAGTCCTATGTTTAAGCGTAACACTAACAACACTTCACTTCTTACTCAAAACGTAAACAAAATGGCTTATTACAAGTTTTTTTTTTCTATTTCTCCTGCTTTTTCAACAAAAAAAATCCATACATATGTTTTGTAGTTTAATGTTTTTTTTTTCCATACAATTGGATATACCAAAAAAAAATGTAATCTAATATATATTCATCGTGGTCATTTTCAAAAAATAATTATACAGATGCCTGATGTGTCTAAATGTCTCTGTATCATTTTTTGTTCTTTTTTAATTGCAAAAGAATTATAGAGGAATCCAGAACGCCTAATTACAAAAGAATTAACAGCAAAACCATCTTATTCAATCGTTTTCCAATTTTTAATAATGCAAATTTCTCTAGCAAAATCGTAAGATTGCAACGTGAAAATATGGATACATATTTTATCACGATCGGATTATTGCATGAATCATTTTCTTTCCAAGATAATTAAAGAAACTAATGATTATATCACAAAACAACACGAATGGGACGACCAACGGCGTCGCCGAGGGACGTAATTGGCTCATTAAAGATATCATAGGTCGGCATAAAAGACAAGAACAAATGATATATCTTAATTTTCCACGTTTCAATCGAATTTTGTAAAGTAAAGCATTGATCAATCGTAGCTATAATGTAATCTTTTGGCAAAATAACATGTGGACCATATTAAATGCAAATATACATCAAACTATTTCTTTGTTAAGTAAATTAGCAAATTTCGTAATTAATATTTTGATGTGTTATAAATGAAAAAAAAAAACATTTTAGTAGATATAAGTATATAACAAAGACATAAGATAAGTGTTTAAAGACCTTGTAATGTATATAGATCGATTTTAAGGACTAAACAAGGAAATTTATTAGATCCTGGAAACTAATCCCACCATGATAAGCTTATCTTACTTTAGCAAATGAATCTTGTTCTTGTCTTACATATAATCCCACCAAAACTTTATTATAGCACTCTGCACTTATAAACTCAATACATTAATCCTAGCAGCCCTTAGTCTTTTGGTGGTGTAAAAGTTATAAAACGATGGCAGAAACCGAAAACACGAATCTTTACAATCGTGTGTATTTAAATAAAACTACTAATCTTCTTTTTATTAAGTTCAAATAACTATTAAATACTATATGGTCGCTGTCTTTTTTAGATTCTTAGCTTGCGCAGACGTCTTCGTTTGATTTATTACATTCTCTATGTTGTTGAACACACATTTTCGTTTAATGTGTACGTATGTTATTTATCTGCTGAAATGGATCGAAAAGCTTAAAGAAACAGTTGACAATAAACTTATCAACTAAACTATAAAATTATAAAATTAATTTAATTAGTAATTAACCTAAAATTTTAATTTAATTAATTCCCGTCCAAATCTGAACAGGTAGTTAATTCCGTTAATCATGGTCGCATGTCAAGATCTAACCCATCCCCCACACCTTTCATCACAACCAGCTGTCTTCCTGCCATCATCTTCCTTATTCTTTTATCATCCATCATTTCCTTTTTGCAACTAGCTAGATTCATTTTTTGGATTTATTAACTCATCCAATCAGAAGATTCAAGGAATTTAAAAAAAAAAAAAACTTAACCCCAAAAAAACTAAATAGTTCCACTAGTGAAGAAATGGTTAGACAGTTGATAATTACTGTTAAAATACACATACCATCAAGATCAAGTGAGGGTTTAATTGTTTGAAACGCAAGTTTTTAGATGTGACATTTTATGGCGCTTATGAGTAAACTCTTTTTCTTGTTTCCGTCAACTATATATACTGTAGAGTTTGGTCATTAAATTACCTAACCAAACAGTAAAAACATGAAATAGTAAGAAAAACAATACATATTTAAAATACCAGTTGCGCTCCTTTTATATTAACCCCTTTGAATCTTTTGCAACTTTTCTACATATCACCCAATTTTTTCTGACTTGTCTCTCTTTGAAATATCTTTTTTTTTTTTTTTTTTTTTTTTTTTTTNACTTATCAACTAAACTATAAAATTATAAAATTAATTTAATTAGTAATTAACCTAAAATTTTAATTTAATTAATTCCCGTCCAAATCTGAACAGGTAGTTAATTCCGTTAATCATGGTCGCATGTNGGTCAAAAAAAAAGTTGTGTTTTTTGCTATCTGGGTTCTTATAGGCTCCAAATTGTTAAATTTTCCCCAGGGGGAAAGCTTTGTGTGTTTGATATTTGGTTGGACCATTCAAGTGAAATCTCCAAGAGATCTTTGCGTTTTCAATCTCAACCTCACACGATCTGTCTTAATCCGGAGTTTTTCTTACACTTTATCCTCTATTGCAACAACATAATAAGAGTTT
>NC_025695.1:9698622-9706377 GCF_000633955.1 Camelina sativa | reverse complement strand
AAAAAAAAAAAAAAAAAAAGAGATTCATAATTTTGATTCGTGTGATAGAGATAGAGGATAAGATGTTGACTTTTTAACATTTGCCCACTAACTGTTTGATGTTTTTCCTCTTCCAAACTCTTCTTTGCTACTAGAGGATTAGAGTTTCATCTTTCAGATTAAAAAATATGGGATTCTCTATACTGTTGGATTGTATCCTGTCTTTTATACATTTGAATTGGTCCAAAAAGGTCGGATTTTTAGGGGAATATGTGTTAATTGAGTTTCTCTGTATCAGAGCGTTATATCTAACTTATAAGCGTGTTTGATTGCTCTGTTTTTAATTGGTGATTTGGGTTCTCCATTCTTGTTTAAAGTTGAAGGCTTCATGGTTGCTGTTACTTCAAACTCTCTTAACAAGATGAATCAATCTATATTTTTTTTTGTTTTTTTTTTTGTTCATGGGAACTATGGTTTTCTTTGTGATTCTGGCCTTCATATTCATAAGCATTTCCATTTCGCCTTATTGAACTGACGGTTTTTTTTTTTCGGATGATGCTTTGTTCAGATTAGTTTACATGGAGGACAAGTTCTTTCTTGGAAGACTGAGAAGGGTGATGAATTGTTATTCACAAGCACCAAGGTATAGAACTCTGCTTTTTTCAACATTTTTGCAGCTATTTTTTATGTCAAATTTGGTGAACTTTATGCTCTTGTTTCAGGCCAACTCAAAGCCTCCTCATCCGGTACGAGGAGGAATCCCTATATGCTTTCCTCAGGTACATAGACTCCTCAAATCTTCACATGAATAACCTTGGTTTTGATCACTTTGCTTAAAAATATGTACTTTCTCCTTTAAAAAGTTTGGAACTCGAGGATCACTCGAGCAACACGGGTTTGCAAGAAACAAGATGTGGCTTGTGGAAAACAATCCACCTGCTTTACCTTCATTTGACTCAACCGGCAAAGCCTTTGTCGATTTGGTACTTAAATCATCCGATGAAGACACTATGAGGATCTGGCCTCACAGGTTTGCAAACCGGATCATAAGTTGATTCCTCGATATGATGTGATATTGTATTTTCTCCATATTAAAATGGTATTGCTCTTGTTTCAGCTTTGAGTTTCACCTGAGAGTCTCATTGGCATTAGATGGGAACCTAACACTGATATCACGAGTCAGAAACATCAATTCAAAGCCTTTTAGCTTTGCCATTGCCTATCACACTTACTTCTCCATTTCCGATATTAGGTGAAACACTGAGTTTAGCCTCTCTCTAGTCTCTTTACTGATCACACATAAGAAAACCTTAAAGAGTTCTAATGCTTTCTTTCTCTTTATTTGGTGTTTCTCAGTGAAGTTAGACTTGAAGGGCTGGAAACTCTCGACTATCTTGATAACTTGCACGAGAAAGAACGTTTTACAGAGCAAGGCGATGCACTAACCTTTGAATCTGAGATCGATAGAGTGTACCTAAATTCTAAAGACGTGGTTGCTGTTTTCGACCATGAAAGAAAACGCACATTCCTTATCAGGAAAGAAGGTCTACCCGATGTTGGTAAGATCAAAAATATCGAAAACTTTTACCGCCTTTTTTTTTCTAACCGGTATTTTAACAGAATCAGATTCTCGGTTTTATCGCAGTGGTATGGAATCCATGGGAGAAGAAAGCTAGAGCACTGGCGGATTTGGGAGATGATGAGTATAAACACATGTTGTGTGTTGATGGAGCAGCCATTGAGAAACCCATCACCTTGAAACCGGGTGAAGAATGGACCGGGAAATTAAACCTCTCGCTTGTCTTATCCACCTGAAATAACCGATACCGGTAATGGAAAACCGATTCTTCTGTGTGTCTTTTCATTGGCTATT
The DNA here is from genome assembly GCF_000633955.1 of Camelina sativa. Taxonomy (NCBI): domain Eukaryota; kingdom Viridiplantae; phylum Streptophyta; class Magnoliopsida; order Brassicales; family Brassicaceae; genus Camelina; species Camelina sativa. The sequence goes on along the minus strand of NC_025695.1, from coordinate 9,704,525 downwards.
GTTTTTTTATGTATAGTCTATAGAAGAACATCACAGTGTGTTTGTGATTGATTCTTCGGTATGATCAGAATCCGAAATATTAAAAAGGAAACCTGAGATTTGAAAAGGTCACCCATTTTTAGGAAGTGACTAGATAAGATCCTGGTTTTGTGCGAGATTTAATTAACTTGTGTATGAAGATATTGTTATACTATATGAAATTTGTATTATTTTATTTTGTTAAATCTTCAATTAATAAATAAAGCTTTCTTGTTCTCATGGTTAACAATTATTGAATAAACCATTTCTATAACCTTAAGCTAGTATTTTTTTTTTTTGTCGTCTAAGTTTTATATTAATCCATCAATGTACAAGAGCTAGCATAAACCAACAACCACAGAGACAAATTAGCCTAATCTAGCACGCCCTCCAACCCCATTCGGAGGTGCTGGACCTGAGGTACCACCATAAAGGTCCCCCAGCAACAACAAAAATTCCCTTAACAAGAGAAACATCCACAAAAGACTGCCAATTAAACAGAGTATAAAGACAAACCCCCTTCCTCAAAAAAACCATAAGCTAGTCTAAATGGGTATGTTAAGAATAAAAACTAAATAAAAATAATTATTTCTAGATTCAAAAGGCTTTAGTTAATGGCCTGATACTCATTGCCACTCAATGTTGGAGGTAGCGAAAAGAGAAAGAGGAATCAACCGTGGTAAGATGGGTATAAAATCATCACAATAATCATGAAAGATTTGAAATTATTGGTCGATTATGATGCACCATAAATTCTATAATTGGGTCGGTCCAATATTTAATACACCGAAGAAACAGTTACTATTTTTAAAAGAATATACTCTTATTATAAGTATCCTATTAATGCCCCCAAAGAGTAGAGGAAGAAAAAAAATTATATAAAAATGGTAGAAATCGATACGCATTGAATTCAGGCTTTGTAAAGCTTCATAAATGACAAGTAAAGTAGAAACAAATAAAAACGTACTAAATAATATTGCATAAACGTTTTGGTAAGTTAGATAATTTCTTCCTTTAACTCGATTAACATAAACTAATCTCTTTTTCGTTAGCGTTGACTAAATTAACTCTTATGTCTTATCATCCCGGTTATGTCTATATCGGTTCATAAAACTCAAACCGGCTTCACAATTACTATTGTTTTAGAAATTAGCTAATGTTCCAATTTATCTTACCCTATTTAAAATATGACAAAGATCGATAAGGAAATTGAAATCCCAAACCTTAATATGATAACACAATAAATAAATATCCGGTACATAAAAGCTAAATGGTCCCCGGTTCGGTATTAAATAACCGGTGACCAATCTGTAAACCGAATAAAAAAGTCGTATCACACAGTATCTTTCTTCCCCTCGTCACTTTCACCCACTTGAATGCCAAAAAAAGAGAACAAAATAAATTTATATCCGTTGCTTGGAATTATTCATTAAAAATAAAAAATTCACAAGCTCCCTTAACTTCACTAGTGTTTCAATGGCGGTTCCTAGCTCCGTTCTTCACATTATCACCACTCCGTAATTTATGAGTTCGTCTCTCTTCCTCTTATATTTCTTTAGTCAGCAAACCTGATTCGATTCTCGAGAAGAAGAAACACTGAGAGCGCGAGGGTCGACAATAAAGTTCAGATCTGGAGAAAAAAAGCGAGGTTACCAATTCAATTTTTTTCTAGCTTCCAATTATAATAATTATTAGTCTGTTAATATAGAGTTAAGGTTTCACTTTTTTGTCAACTTTATAATTCACAGAAATTTTAGGTTTTTTTTTTTTTTTAGAGTTTAAATTAAAGCTTCGAATGTTACAGTTTCGTCACTTTCGAAGCTTAAAGTCTCTCTCTCTCTTTCTCTGTCTCCCACTCCTGTTTCGATTTTAAAATAGTTCCAGTGGTGGTCGCATCGCATAGAACAACTTCAAGATTCCCCTTTTACTTTTGTAATCCGCAGTTTTTTTTTTTTTTGCTTTTTTCGTACCTTTTATTTTAAATTAAAGTTACCAAATTTTTTCACCATTTATATATCCTCATCATCATCATCATCATCAATCATCAATCAGATTTTTGAGAGTTAATTGGGTTTTTGATTGTTTCTTCTCCAGCTCCAGATTCAAGAAACAGCTCGTTTCCTACTTTCAAAATGAAAGCTTGGAGCTTTTCTTCTTCTCTATGGATTCTGTCTCTATGTTTGTTTATCTATGGAGGAGCAAATGCAGATCCATTAGAAGACAAACGCGCATTACTCGAGTTTCTTACCATTATGCGTCCCACACGCTCACTCAACTGGAACGAGACTTCACAAGTCTGCAACATCTGGACCGGAGTTACTTGCAATAAAGACAGATCTCGGATCATAGCTGTTAGACTACCAGGGGTTGGACTCAATGGTCAGATTCCTTCCAACACTATAAGCAGACTCTCTTCTCTCAGAGTCCTCAGTCTCAGATCCAATCGAATCTCCGGAGAGTTCCCAGCTGATTTCGTCGAGTTGAAAGACTTGGCCTTTCTTTATCTACAAGACAACAGCTTGTCTGGCTCTCTGCCTTTAGATTTCTCTGTCTGGAAGAANCAGTTACTATTTTTAAAAGAATATACTCTTATTATAAGTATCCTATTAATGCCCCCAAAGAGTAGAGGAAGAAAAAAAATTATATAAAAATGGTAGAAATCGATACGCATTGAATTCAGGCTTTGTAAAGCTTCATAAATGACAAGTAAAGTAGAAACAAATAAAAACGTACTAAATAATATTGCATAAACGTTTTGGTAAGTTAGATAATTTCTTCCTTTAACTCGATTAACATAAACTAATCTCTTTTTCGTTAGCGTTGACTAAATTAACTCTTATGTCTTATCATCCCGGTTATGTCTATATCGGTTCATAAAACTCAAACCGGCTTCACAATTACTATTGTTTTAGAAATTAGCTAATGTTCCAATTTATCTTACCCTATTTAAAATATGACAAAGATCGATAAGGAAATTGAAATCCCAAACCTTAATATGATAACACAATAAATAAATATCCGGTACATAAAAGCTAAATGGTCCCCGGTTCGGTATTAAATAACCGGTGACCAATCTGTAAACCGAATAAAAAAGTCGTATCACACAGTATCTTTCTTCCCCTCGTCACTTTCACCCACTTGAATGCCAAAAAAAGAGAACAAAATAAATTTATATCCGTTGCTTGGAATTATTCATTAAAAATAAAAAATTCACAAGCTCCCTTAACTTCACTAGTGTTTCAATGGCGGTTCCTAGCTCCGTTCTTCACATTATCACCACTCCGTAATTTATGAGTTCGTCTCTCTTCCTCTTATATTTCTTTAGTCAGCAAACCTGATTCGATTCTCGAGAAGAAGAAACACTGAGAGCGCGAGGGTCGACAATAAAGTTCAGATCTGGAGAAAAAAAGCGAGGTTACCAATTCAATTTTTTTCTAGCTTCCAATTATAATAATTATTAGTCTGTTAATATAGAGTTAAGGTTTCACTTTTTTGTCAACTTTATAATTCACAGAAATTTTAGGTTTTTTTTTTTTTTTAGAGTTTAAATTAAAGCTTCGAATGTTACAGTTTCGTCACTTTCGAAGCTTAAAGTCTCTCTCTCTCTTTCTCTGTCTCCCACTCCTGTTTCGATTTTAAAATAGTTCCAGTGGTGGTCGCATCGCATAGAACAACTTCAAGATTCCCCTTTTACTTTTGTAATCCGCAGTTTTTTTTTTTTTTGCTTTTTTCGTACCTTTTATTTTAAATTAAAGTTACCAAATTTTTTCACCATTTATATATCCTCATCATCATCATCATCATCAATCATCAATCAGATTTTTGAGAGTTAATTGGGTTTTTGATTGTTTCTTCTCCAGCTCCAGATTCAAGAAACAGCTCGTTTCCTACTTTCAAAATGAAAGCTTGGAGCTTTTCTTCTTCTCTATGGATTCTGTCTCTATGTTTGTTTATCTATGGAGGAGCAAATGCAGATCCATTAGAAGACAAACGCGCATTACTCGAGTTTCTTACCATTATGCGTCCCACACGCTCACTCAACTGGAACGAGACTTCACAAGTCTGCAACATCTGGACCGGAGTTACTTGCAATAAAGACAGATCTCGGATCATAGCTGTTAGACTACCAGGGGTTGGACTCAATGGTCAGATTCCTTCCAACACTATAAGCAGACTCTCTTCTCTCAGAGTCCTCAGTCTCAGATCCAATCGAATCTCCGGAGAGTTCCCAGCTGATTTCGTCGAGTTGAAAGACTTGGCCTTTCTTTATCTACAAGACAACAGCTTGTCTGGCTCTCTGCCTTTAGATTTCTCTGTCTGGAAGAATCTCTCTAGTGTGAATCTTTCCAACAACGGGTTTAATGGAACAATCCCGAGTTCGTTGTCTCGTCTCAACCGTTTACAGTCGTTGAATCTTGCTAACAACTTGCTTTCTGGTGATATCCCTGATCTTAGTGTGCTCTCTACTCTCCAACACATTGACTTGTCCAACAATTATAACCTCAATGGACCTATACCTAGTTGGCTTCGAAGATTCTCGTCTTCCTCTTATGAAGGCATCGGCATTATTCCTCCTGGTGACGTCTCCATCTTTGAACCGCCGCCTCCACCTGCCGAGCAGACTCATCAGAAACAGAAAGATCACTTCTTGGGGCTATCAGAGACGGTGTTTCTATTGATCGTTATCTCTGTTTCCATTGTGGTAGTTGCGGCTTTGGCATTTGTGCTGGCTGTTTGTTACGTGAGAAGGAACTTAAGACGAGGTGATGGGATTGTTTCGGATACTAAGCTGCAGAAGAAGAAGAAAGGAGGGATGTCTCCTGAGAAATTCGTTTCGAGGATGGAAGATGTGAACAACAGGTTATCTTTCTTTGAAGGATGTAACTACTCGTTTGATCTTGAGGATCTGTTGAGAGCTTCTGCTGAGGTTCTTGGTAAAGGCACGTTTGGTACAACGTACAAAGCTGTTCTTGAAGATGCTACTTCTGTTGCTGTGAAACGGCTTAAGGATGTTGCCGCTGGGAAACGAGATTTTGAGCAGCAGATGGAGATCATTGGTGGTATTAAGCATGAGAACGTTGTGGAGCTTAAGGCTTACTATTACTCCAAAGACGAGAAGCTAATGGTTTATGACTATTTCAGCCAAGGAAGTGTTGCTTCTTTGCTTCATGGTATGTTTTTCTCTTTCTTGATCTAAAATGCATCATCATAGCTACAAGATGTGGTTTGAGGCTCATTGTTGATTCAACTGGATCTTTACAGGTAACAGAGGAGAAAACAGGATTCCTCTAGACTGGGAAACCAGAATGAGAATTGCGATAGGTGCAGCTAAAGGGATTGCTCGTATCCACAAAGAAAACAATGGGAAACTCGTCCATGGGAACATTAAATCTTCAAATATATTCTTGAATTCAGAGCGTAGTGGCTGTGTCTCTGATCTTGGATTAACAGCTGTGATGAGCCCTCTTGCTCCACCGATCTCTAGACAAGCTGGTTACCGTGCACCAGAAGTAACCGACACAAGAAAGTCTTCTCAGTTGTCAGATGTCTACAGCTTCGGCGTCGTGCTGCTGGAACTACTCACCGGAAAATCGCCCATTCACACAACCGCAGGTATAAAGTTATATAACCCGAGGAGACTGGACCATGTTTTAACGGTTACAATATGTATTCAGTTCTAATCATTTTTGGGAAATGGAAACTGTAGGGGACGAGATTATCCACTTGGTTCGATGGGTACATTCGGTAGTGAGAGAGGAATGGACGGCAGAAGTATTCGACATCGAGCTTCTGAGGTATGCAAACATAGAAGAAGAGATGGTTGAGATGTTGCAGATTGCAATGTCTTGTGTTGTGAAAGCAGCAGACCAGAGGCCGAAGATGTC
>NC_025695.1:9696310-9698338 GCF_000633955.1 Camelina sativa | reverse complement strand
AGACAAGCTGGTTACCGTGCACCAGAAGTAACCGACACAAGAAAGTCTTCTCAGTTGTCAGATGTCTACAGCTTCGGCGTCGTGCTGCTGGAACTACTCACCGGAAAATCGCCCATTCACACAACCGCAGGTATAAAGTTATATAACCCGAGGAGACTGGACCATGTTTTAACGGTTACAATATGTATTCAGTTCTAATCATTTTTGGGAAATGGAAACTGTAGGGGACGAGATTATCCACTTGGTTCGATGGGTACATTCGGTAGTGAGAGAGGAATGGACGGCAGAAGTATTCGACATCGAGCTTCTGAGGTATGCAAACATAGAAGAAGAGATGGTTGAGATGTTGCAGATTGCAATGTCTTGTGTTGTGAAAGCAGCAGACCAGAGGCCGAAGATGTCTGATTTGGTTAGGCTCATCGAGAACGTTGGGAACCGACGAACCAGCATTGAACCTGAATCCAAACCCAAATCAGAAAATGAAGCCTCAGAAGGTTCCACGCCAAGTGAAATTTGAACCTATCAAATTCAAAACTGTTGATTCATCAAATCATATTTATCATGTGAAGTTGTATACTCCTCTGTTTATTTCTTCTCTCTTCGGTTTAGAACCGGTTCATCAAAACATATTTTCTGTTTAGAGATTCTTGGTTTTCAAAACTCAGTATGAAATAGATTCAAATTTCCAATTCATAAGTTGTATTGCGTAAGGAAAAAGAAAGAATTCGAATTCGAATACGTTCAGAAACGCAACACGAGATCGATTAAACGGGGCTAAGGATCAGAACAAGATTTGGTTAAGCCTCTAAACTAAGGAAGCCGAATGGTGGAAATTGGAGGTCATGATAGGTGCTGCGTAAACAATACACACAAAGATAAGGAGTAAGCAAGCATCGTTCATATACATAGTTTGTGAATTTAGGGTTACAACCAGAGAGCTATCAATTTTGTCGCAAGTTTTTTGGGCGGTTGTATTTTCGGCTCAATGGTCTTTAACCAAACTGACCCATTATAATTTTTTTTTATCATTCTATAACGGTTTATAACCACTAATGGGTTTTCTGAATTTTTCCTGGTTTGGTAAACCAGAACAAATTAATGAAGCTATTCAGAAAGTGTTGGTATGGTTTTCTTTAGCTGCGGTTTAGAAGCATGCTTATCATTTGTTACTCCTGTTTGATGTTGATTTTTTCCTTCTTGTGGTAGCATAATAGTACTTTCTGCTTATGTGGTAGCATAACTGAACTTGGTTCAAGTGAATATCATCCCTACTTCATCAAGCGGCATGTCTCGGTCTCTATGGACAGGCATGACAAAGAGAAGGAAATGGCCTCCATGACAAAAGTTCTCACTTGTTATAATTACATAGCACAAAATTAAGCCCATTGGGCCTAAACTATTATAAACTACGAGTTAAAAAAGATCATCGGTGTTCATTTTTTACTCGCAGATCCCGGCATGTGATCTGAACTCCGACAAAACTGGAACTAGTGGTCTCAACAAATGCAACGTTTTGAGGGTTCTATCTTGTAAAAAAGCACCACTAGCCTTAATAACCCCACATCATGGTTATCTCAGGATGATATTTGAATGGAGTTTGCGACTGATAATATATGTTTTTTCATTAAAACTATAAATCTTTTACTGAAATAACATATTTTCTTGAGTCAAAAGAAAAAGGTTCATGATAACAGTACATAGTTTTGTCGTGATTGTGTTTTAGAGGAGGAACAGGTAGGTGGCAGAGATTACAATAGGAAGGAGACAAATAAGGCAAGTTACAACGTGAACTTGATTTGTCTAATTCCAGAAAATGACGTGTCCTCCTGCTCGTATACTGCAATAAGGCTTTCTCTTCTTCTTTCCAAGTTGCGAAATTAGAAACCCACACACATATACATATTGAATCTCAATGTTATATAAATATGTCAATTTTTATGTAAATCCTCATGTCCCCACGAAATCAGTGGATCAACATGTTTTTTGTTTTACTTCTCCGCTGTTAAAACGACGGCTTATTAGGAAATT
>NC_025695.1:9694735-9695568 GCF_000633955.1 Camelina sativa | reverse complement strand
AGTGGATCAACATGTTTTTTGTTTTACTTCTCCGCTGTTAAAACGACGGCTTATTAGGAAATTCATGGAGTTAAACCATCTTTAACGTCTTGTTATAATTGGAATGCTAAACTATTAACTTGTGTTTTACCAATGTGCATGGCATATAAGTTTTCACGTATAAAACTACGAAGAGTATAAGATTAGATTTGTATACGTAAATTGGTTTTTTTGCTCACACATGGTAGTACATATATCCCTAGTGTACTAATATATTGAAGCTTATATGAACGATGAAGAAAATAAACTTTATTTCTCGACAAGGGAAAAAGAAAAACAAAATATCATATACCATTTATAAAAAAATAAATAACATGAGAATAGACATAACAGTCAACGTCCAATTGCTTTATATGTTCTTCTTTGCCTTTTCTCAAGTCAGGGTCAAAAACTTGTGGTTTGTCTACAAGTTACACAAAACAAGAGATAAATTACTTATAATTTTCGTTAAACAAACAATTGCCTTGTTAATATGTAAATTATCAAAAGTAGTGATAGTAAAAAGTCAATTCCATGCGTGTTCCAAAACAGTGATGTGTGTATTATAATAGACCAATGGTTCCAGATTTCCTGGTAAAACTGAAAAGCTTTTTACCCTAACTCTATGTGCTATGTATGAGTATGAGCCTATGACTATGATTATTACTATCTCCAAAAAGTTTTTGATTTTTTTCTAACCTTAGTATTAAATTTGATTGGCTGTGTAGTCCCTTAAAATACGGAGTCAAACGAGGCATTTGTATCTCATTTAACTTTAGTCGTTAGCTCTTTTTATTTACATTTGCAAAGACATG
>NC_025695.1:9690451-9693766 GCF_000633955.1 Camelina sativa | reverse complement strand
GCCTATGACTATGATTATTACTATCTCCAAAAAGTTTTTGATTTTTTTCTAACCTTAGTATTAAATTTGATTGGCTGTGTAGTCCCTTAAAATACGGAGTCAAACGAGGCATTTGTATCTCATTTAACTTTAGTCGTTAGCTCTTTTTATTTACCTTTGCAAAGACATGGAAATATTTCACACAACTCACAGGGATGTACTATATAGCATTTTTTATATTGAACCTGAATCTTTCCGGTTGAGGCTCCGGGTTTATGACACCAAATGTATATAAATAATTCAATATTTCATGGGAATATGTGTAGTTTGTCTAAATTTTCCACAATACAAAACAGTGATACCTATATTAAATTCATTTGTATAAAGTTTATAATTATTTAGACGAACCATTACGACCCATGTCTACACCTTTGGTCAGCAGTGAACTGGTTCTCAAATATTTTATAAGTTGATTGTGAATACTTTCGCGAAAAGTACGGTTTTAAAACGTTGTTTAATCAGTAAAACATTTAATTAGTGAGACTAGCTAGTTAAGGTCATTTATATAATAATGTGATGCACTTCACGAAACCAACATAATTGTGCTAATCAAATCAAAAAGGATTCAATGTACATATATAATTGGCCGGCAATAAGGTCGTGAGAAAGTGTTGGAAAGAGTTCGTGACTCCATAGTTTAAGGGTTCCCTAATTAGATTTTAATTACAACCTATTAACTTAAGAGTAAAGATGGTACTATTATTTATTGAGATTTGTCTTCACTACATGACAAAATGTGACAAACACTTGCTAGCTCACCGCCCACTTCACCTCCACTCCACTTTGAATATGTGCAATCCAAATTATTTTATGTATCCCATTTTCTAATTAACTTGTTTTCAAATTTTGACTTTATATCATTATATATAACGTCAATATTTTATGAGACACCATATATTTTTTTAAACGTTTTCTTTCAAATTCACTATATATAACCTTGAGATACTTCAACTATCAAATTCAATATCATTGGAATGTCATAATGTGTTAAGTATATATCTAGTAAAACCGGTTTGAGTTTGTTGTTTGGTGTTTTACCGGCTTCTGTGCTTACAATATACTCCACTAAGCTAAAGTTCTGTTTTATTTTACTTAACTACAAGCACAAATTAAAACTATATAGTTAAAATTCTAGTAGTAGTAATAGATATTTTGAACATTACATAGAGATGTCAGAATTAACTAACTCTCGGTGCACGAGGTACCATGTTAATAATTGTGTAAGGTGGCAATCTCGAAAATTGAACAACTACAAAATTTCGAATTTTCGAGCAACAAAAAGAATCGAAATCGTACATAACAGAAATAAATGTCAAAAATTAATCAAAATTTAAGCGAATTTTAAGCATCTTTAATATTGATTTCATATTTTTGTTGACATTCAGAATTTTGCATAAATAATTTCTGTACATTCGTTTATAGTCAAGAAATGTTGGACATGGGCTGCGCCCCAATATGCCACTCGGCCCAACTCCGGCCCGACAAAATTGGAGTCAAGTCATTAATAATCTGTAAAGGGCAATCTCGGGAATTCACGATGGGAACCCTANTTATATCATTATATATAACGTCAATATTTTATGAGACACCATATATTTTTTTAAACGTTTTCTTTCAAATTCACTATATATAACCTTGAGATACTTCAACTATCAAATTCAATATCATTGGAATGTCATAATGTGTTAAGTATATATCTAGTAAAACCGGTTTGAGTTTGTTGTTTGGTGTTTTACCGGCTTCTGTGCTTACAATATACTCCACTAAGCTAAAGTTCTGTTTTATTTTACTTAACTACAAGCACAAATTAAAACTATATAGTTAAAATTCTAGTAGTAGTAATAGATATTTTGAACATTACATAGAGATGTCAGAATTAACTAACTCTCGGTGCACGAGGTACCATGTTAATAATTGTGTAAGGTGGCAATCTCGAAAATTGAACAACTACAAAATTTCGAATTTTCGAGCAACAAAAAGAATCGAAATCGTACATAACAGAAATAAATGTCAAAAATTAATCAAAATTTAAGCGAATTTTAAGCATCTTTAATATTGATTTCATATTTTTGTTGACATTCAGAATTTTGCATAAATAATTTCTGTACATTCGTTTATAGTCAAGAAATGTTGGACATGGGCTGCGCCCCAATATGCCACTCGGCCCAACTCCGGCCCGACAAAATTGGAGTCAAGTCATTAATAATCTGTAAAGGGCAATCTCGGGAATTCACGATGGGAACCCTAGAAAACCCTCGGTCTACAGTCCACTATATAAAGAAACAGTACTCACTGGAGAAAGAGGAGAGACTCGCGTACAATACCCCGAGAGCAATACTTTGCGTCTAAAAACTCTTCTTATTTTCTGTATAATTTTCTGTTAGCTTCTGAGCTCGTCGTGACTCACTTGTCAGTTCTCCTGTGAACTGACGAGCACGATCTTGACTCGTTTTAGTGACGACCTCGCATTCTTATCGTTAATAAAGAACAAACTTCACTCTTTCCCCCTAAAATCGATATTTATTTAGTGTTGTGCAATCCCAGTACAAACAATTGGCGCCCACCGTGGGGCAAGAGTAGAACGCTTCTTTTTGACGAATCAATACCGACGGTCCTCACTTCCTCGAAGTTTCAAGATTCATGACGAACCCTAGCGACGATCTCAACGAAGCAACGGAGCAACCGACGGAGCAACTGACGGAGCAGCGATAGGGGCGAACGAGAGCACGAACCGTACCGCCTCTACCTTCTTCAACCGTCTCAGCCGAAGGCTCCTTGCCGATCACGACACCTCCACCAGCGCCCCACGCGCCCTTCGAGCCTCTTACAACTGCTGCAGCCGGACCCGGACCTGTCACCGACCAGCTGGTAACTAACGCCACCGCTCTCCTCAGCACCGCCCTCACATGCGCTGCCGATCTCCCCGACGCTGCCGCTCTCCCCAGCGCCACTCTCACAAACGCTGTCGCGCTCACCAATGCCGCCCTCCCCAATGCTTTGCCCGTCCAGAGGAGTGGGCTCGACGACCTGATGCAAGTCATACTCGATCGACTCGACGGTCAGGAAGCGCGAACAAACGAACGGCTCGAAGCAATCGTGGCGGCACAAGAAGCATCGCAAAATCAAATAAGCAGGCTCCAGCAACGACGGAGCGAGCGCCAGAGCGAGAACGACCATGGCGAGCAGCGTGCGAATCCACCGCCCCCTGCGCCGCTGTCCGTCGAAGAACGCTACGAAGGCCACAGACGCCGCCCAACGTCTATAGTCGTAGGTTCC
>NC_025695.1:9686677-9687733 GCF_000633955.1 Camelina sativa | reverse complement strand
TCACGGTTCCCGATTTCGGGAAGACATCATCATCCACGAGCCCCTATCCCTGGACGACGTGTTACACCACGCCAACAGGTACATCGAGCTGGACGAAGAAAGCGCATTGAGAGCGAACCGACCATTGCCAGAACCGCCTACCTCAAAGTCGGCCAAAGGAAAAGAAAAGGCACAGGACGAGCATCATGAGCCTCGTCAGCACTTCGACAAGGAATACGCTGACAAGCTGAAAAAAGCAAAGAAAGCTCAAGCGTTCGCTGTTAGCAATCAGGACCCCCAAGCGTCATCATCGAAACCCTGGAATAACAAATGGGGTCCCGCCATCGGGTAAGGGTGGAAAGAAGTACTGCGACTACCATAAACGAGCAGGGCATACCACTGAAGAATGCCGCATCCTCCAACAAATACTTCTGGATAAATTCAAGGGAGGCCACATTGACGTCGAACACGAGCGACGACTAATAACGGCCCACAGGGATAATCAATTTTTTAACCCTGAGAACGAGAACCCAAGTAGGCAGTACAGCACAGCTCCCGCGCCACAGCACAGCACAGAGGCCCTACCCCTGCCCCCGCCCCCAGCACAGAGAACCCTTAAAAGGAACCCCGAGCCGGCCGACGACCCAAACGCTCCAGCTCCGCGCCGAAGAATTAATATGATTATGGGCGGCCTAACGACTTGCCGAGACTCGGTTCGTTCCATCAAAGCTTATCGGCGGGGACTAGAAGTGAAGCGGGACTGGATGGCTCAAAGTACACCACCGACCACAACCTATGAGCCGATCACATTCACGGAAGACGATGCGTCAGGCCTAGCTGGGCCGCACAACGACCCCCTCGTAGTCGAGATGACAATTGGTGAAAGCATAGTCACCAAAATCTTGATTGATACTGGCAGCTCGGTAAACGTCATTTTCAAAGACGTACTAATTCAGATGGAGGTAGACCTGCGAACGGCCGATCATGACGTCCAACCCCTCACAGGCTTTGACGGCGACACGGTTATGACAGTTGGTACGATCATGCTACCAGTCTACGTAGGCGGAACGATGCACT
>NC_025695.1:9682115-9685413 GCF_000633955.1 Camelina sativa | reverse complement strand
CACCAACCCTTAAAAGGAACCCCGAGCCGGTCGACGACCCAAATGCTCCAGCTCCGCGCCGAAGAATTAATATGATTATGGGCGGCCTAACGACTTGCCGAGACTCGGTGCGTTCCATCAAAGCTTATCGGCGGGGACTAGAAGTGAAGCGGGACTGGATGGCTCAAAGTACACCACCGACCACAACCTATGAGCCGATCACATTCACGGAAGACGATGCGTCAGGCCTAGCTGGGCCGCACAACGACCCCCTCGTAGTCGAGATGACAATTGGTGAAAGCATAGTCATCAAAATCTTGATTGATACTGGCAGCTCGGTAAACGTCATTTTCAAGTCGGCTTATACAAACTTAACCGCCTGCTAGCTGTGTTTGCCACGAGGTCGGTAAGAAAGTGCAAGTGAGAACTCGGCTTATAACAACTTAACCGCCTGCTAGCTGAATGCGATATGGATCGGCTTATTTTGTGCAGATTATTTCGCCGCTGCATCCATGAGGAACGCGTTTTAAATCGTTCCCTTGGCCAGAGGGTCGATGTAAGAGCTGGACATCTCGCTGAGACGGACTCGTTCGAGAGAGCTCGTTTTTGTTTTAAAGTTTTCAAACTTTTGTTTTTATTATTATTATTATTATTATTTTTTTTTGGTATAGCTGTGCCTTATGACGGGCTGCCTACATACCCTTAGAAAGGGATCAAGCCATTCGTAGTTCATATTACAGAAGGAGAGCTCGGTAGTACGAGCGTTCTTTTTTTATTTTATTTTTATTTTTTTATTTTTTTTTGCAGACGATGCTTCGTCTTCTAGTGGTAGTAACGTTTCAGGTTTCCGGAATTCCATGAACAGGGGATGGGGGTGCCATCCAAGGTGAGGAGCTGGTAGACGCCGGGGGTGACAACCTTAGAGATCAGGTATGGGCCTTCCCAGTGGGCGCCCATCTTACCGGCATTGAGCTCGGCAGTGTTTTCAAAGACTTTCCTGAGGACGAGATCACCTTCATTGAAGTGGCGAGGCCTGACTTTCTTGTTGTAGAACTTCGCAGCTTGTTGCTGATAGTTCTGGATTCGGATGAGTGCTCTGTCGCGCTCCTCTTCGAGAGTATCTAGAGTATCGAGCATCATTTCTGTGTTCAGAGCAGGGTTATGGAAGAGCATAGAGCGTCGCAAGGTTGGCACGCTGATTTCCTCTGGTGCAAGTGCCTCCATTCCGTATGCAAGGGAGAACGGGGTCCGTCCTGTAGATCGGCGGGGGGAGGTACGGTGCGACCATAAGACACCATCGAGCTCGTCAACCCAGAGACCTTTCTTATCCTCAAGTCGTTTTTTGAGTCCGTCAATGATTGTCTTGTTGGTCGCCTCGGCTTGTCCATTTCCCTGCGGGTAGCGAGGAGTAGACTTGCTCAGGCGAATTCTCCATTTCGCGCAAAAGCCTTCAAATTGTAGTGAGGTAAACTGCGTGCCGTTGTCAGTGACGATCTCGTACGGGAGTCCGTGTCGACATATAATGTTTTTCCATACGAACTTTTGGACTTGCTCAGTTCCGATTTTGGCAAAGGCTTCTGCTTCGACCCACTTAGTGAAATAATNACCCAGAGACCTTTCTTATCCTCAAGCCGTTTTTTGAGTCCGTCAATGATTGTCTTGTTGGTCGCCTCGGCTTGTCCATTTCCCTGCGGGTAGCGAGGAGTAGACTTGCTCAGGCGAATTCTCCATTTCGCGCAAAAGCCTTCAAATTGTAGTGAGGTAAACTGCGTGCCGTTGTCAGTGACGATCTCGTACGGGAGTCCGTGTCGACATATAATGTTTTTCCATACGAACTTTTGGACTTGCTCAGTTCCGATTTTGGCAAAGGCTTCTGCTTCGACCCACTTAGTGAAATAATCCGTCATAATCAGGATGTATTTCTTCTGACGAGAAACGGGGAGTGGTCCGACGATATCCATTGCCCACCTCATGAAGGGGTATGGCGGCATTGTTGTCCGTAGGAGCTCGGTCGGCGCATGGATGATGGGAGCGTGGCGCTGACATTTTTCGCACTTTGCGACAAATTTCTCGCAATCGTCGTTCATAGTAGGCCAGTAATGACCATTGTTGCGTATTCGCATTGCGAGCGCGCGAGCCCCAGAATGATTGCCACCGGAACCCTCGTGGACTTCTCTCATTACGTCATCGACTTCTTTGGGACCGACGCAGGTCAAGAGTGCGCCAGATGCAGTCCAGCGAAAAACGTTACCATCCAAGAGAGTGTAATGTGCGCAGCGGGCCCGAAGGCGCCGGGCTTCCCATTTGTCGGACGGAGCAATGCCATCGGTGATGTAGGAACGGATATCTGCTTGCCAGTCATATGATCGTTCTTTTGGTTCGGAACTGGTATGTCCTTGATTGACGGACTCGTGCTCGGCAGATGCTTGTCCAGTTTCTCGTTCGGCAGATATTCGTTCGGTGGATCCTTGTTCGGCGGGCTCTGATTCTTCAGCTATTTGTTCGTTGGATATCAGCTCGGTGGATTCTTGCTCGGTCGTGCGTCTAACAGAAGTTGATGGCACACCGGCCGATGGTTCAGAGATACGCAATGTTAGCACGGGAGGACCCTCACCTGTTCTTTGTTTCTTTGAGGATGGAATGTTGACGCTCGCATACTCCATAACCTTTTTCTTTTTATAATCTTGAGCAATGGGATCGATGTTCGTTGGGAGATCGATGCTCGGCTGATCAATACTCTCGACAGGAATGATTCGACGGAGGTCGGGGTCGGATGTTGAAGCGAGGACGGCCAGGGCGTCAGCTGGAGCATTGTCGCTACGAGGGATTTTCGTCAATTCAAACGACTCAAATGAGCCAGACAGCTCCTGGACAACCTTAAGGTAAGCGCCAATCAATCGCCCCTCTCGCTATGATCTTCCTGAGATTGTCGAAAAAACCTGGAGGATGAGCACGCAAGCGAACGATAGGCTCTGCAAGCATCAACAAAAACAAGATAAGTGTTAGAAGCCAATCAAAGAAAATCAACAAGTAAGGATAAGAAACAGCAAAGCTACCGGGAACCATATTCCACTCAGTAGCGTAAAACATATCGAGGTTGTCAACCGAAGTCTCATCTAGCTTGACAAAGAAAAAGTAACGCTGCCAATGACAAATCTTCTTCTCAGCTCCGGTGAGGATCTGATAACCCGATTTAGCACTAGTATAAAAGTACCCCGGACTACCTCTGACTTTCGTAAACCTGGTAGCCTCCTCAAGGAAATGTACATCAACCTCTACGCCACAATCGGTACCCAGTATCGCCAAACCAGCTGCGTTG
>NC_025695.1:9606422-9682098 GCF_000633955.1 Camelina sativa | reverse complement strand
CCAAACCAGCTGCGTTGTGGATACCTCCCACAGAAAGCTGAGAGATAGCTATCTTACGCCTCGCGCAGTAACGCGTCAAAAACTCCGGCAGAGGAAACCAAAGACCGCAATCAGTAAAATAATGCTCATAGAGGGCGATAAAACCTGCTGGAGGCGTCCAAGGACGCTCGTGGGGTTCAGGAGATCGGAAAACCAAACCCTCGGGCATCTTACACCACCGCATAATGTGTTAAGTATATATCTAGTAAAAACCGGTTTGAGTTTGTTGTTTGGTGTTTTACCGGCTTCTGTGCTTACAATATACTCCACTAAGCTAAAGTTATGTTTTATTTTACTTAACTACAAGCACAAATTAAAACTATATAGTTAAAATTCTAGTAGTAGTAATAGATATTTTGAACATTACATAGAGATGTCAGAATTAACTAACTCTCGGTGCACGAGGTACCAGGTTAATAATTGTGTAAGGTGGCAATCTCGAACATTGAACAACTACAAAATTTCGAATTTTCGAGCAACAAAAAGAATCGAAATCGTACATAACAGAAATAAATGTCAAAAATTAATCAAAATTTAAGCGAATTTTAAGCATCTTTAATATTGATTTCATATTTTTGTTGACATTCAGAATTTTGCATATATAATTTCTGTACATTCATTTATAGTCAAGAAATGTTGGACATGGGCTGCGCCCCAATATGCCACTCAGCCCAACAAGACGAATTATGTGATTCCGGCCCGACAAAATTGGATGCAAGTCATTAATAATCCGTAAAGGGCAATCTCGGGAATTCACGATGGGAACCCTAGAAAACCCTCGGTCTACAGTCCACTATATAAAGAAACAATACTCACTGGAGAAAGAGGAGAGACTCGCGTACAATACCCCGAGAGCAATACTTTGCGTCTAAAAACTCTTGTTATTTTCTGTATAATTTTCTGTTAGCTTCCGAGCTCGTCGTGACTCACTTGTCAGTTCTCCTGTGAACTGACGAGCACGATCTTGACTCGTTTTAGTGACGACCTTGCATTCTTATCGTTAATAAAGAACAAACTTCACTATTTCCCTCTAAAATCGATATTTATTTAGTGTTGTGCAATCCCCAGTACAAACAAGAAAGGATTGATTAATTATATATATAATAATAAAACACAAGTTCCTTAGGGACTCTAGAAACCTAACTTGAAATTATATATTAATCTACAATCATGAAAGGTTCTCGGTTTAAAAGTCATACTACTATGTATGTGTTTTAAACATAAGGAAAATTGGATTTTAACCTAAATTAATATCAATAAAATAACAGAAAAACGTATGATAAGTACTCCTTTTCTCGAATAATTCTTCTAAGTTAATTTAAACCCTAATGTGTTTCTTGACCAGCATCATTGAAACACTTTCCAGGTACATAACGTACATTCAAACAAGATAATTAGGTCATTATTGAAACTTTACTCTTTCTTTCTGTATTTTAATACTACCGAATTCTCTAATCGTTTTTTTCCCTCGTGTACACGCTTAATCTAAAGGAAAAAATATTTCACCAATCACGTATTTGTTTCTGGCACCAATTATATCATTAAAAGTTAAAATAAATGTTAATGCCATTTTTAGGAAGGAATTAGGAAGTTGAATGGTATATGAATTTTACTATATAAAGTAATCATCGAGAAAATAACTCATTACAACCACCCAACTAATGTTCTTGTCATAAACACTAAAAATGACATCATTTTGTGTCCTTCCATTCCCACACACAAAAAAAAAAATGATCGGAAACCATTTTTGTCGAAACTGCAATTAAATATCTTAGAAGAAGGTTTTGAGTTTTCCCATTTTTTCAAAAGATTATGGGTTTATTTTTATTATAAAAAAGAGAGACTGAGAAGAGGACGTCAGCCGTCACATGACGGGAGGAAGTGACCAAGTGGAGGGAATAGAAGAAAGAAAGAAAGGCTCGAGAAAAGAGAGAGCAACGCCGTTAGTTAGCGAACTAAGTTAACGGAGAGGGTAGGTCCATTGACGGGTCCTGAGTGGTACCATCGTCGGTCCAACGAGTGTCTCTGTATTCTTAGACAAATTATCCGTACGGTCTCTTTTCTTTGCTTCAAAATGAAACTAACCTTCTTGTTCATCTCTTTAGGCCATGACCCATGACCATATTAACACAGCTCCACAACACGTTTTATACGGTCCCAGTTCTATACTTATCGATCAATTTTCTTAATATATACATCGATAATCTTGTTCTAAGACCATCCTCATCCCTACAACACATGGTGTGTTCTTAAGAGTTTTAAAATAATAAAAATGTTGAATAGTGGATACAACTGTTTTCAAGAAATAGAAAATTGGTCTCCTGTAAAAACTGTTGAATGGTGTGTTATTAAGTGTAGACTATTATTTAAATATTTTAACTTTCCTAAGACCACTACAATTGATGTGGCGTTAAAGATGCCATAACGGTTCCGACTTGATTTGGTCGATCATGTTATTATTTTCTTTCAAAACTATGAAGTAGTAATGGACTAATGGTATTAATCTCTCTATTGCAAAATTAATCGGTGAATCTTTTACCTCGCTATATAAGCTGCTACCTATTAATAAATAATCTGTTATCAATTTTAAACACATAATATTAAAATTAATTAATATATAATGTTAGTATATAGTATATATAATTTGATAGAAATTTGTTCAGCTGTTTAGTTGAAATTTGAAACAAAATACAGTATCTAACAGGGATTTTCTATGGGCTTGTAATCTAATATCATGCCAGAAGAGACTCACAACCATAAAAGCATAGTTATATTACCTCTCTATAATCAATAATCTTACCAAAGATACAGTAAGCTAAAAAGAGGAGTTGAAAATTATTTTATTTTTGATTTCGAGAGAGAATATATATATATATATATATATATCATAAATTCACCTAAAATAGGTAGTCGTAACTTAAAAAATATATATATAGATGATGTTACCTTTTTTTTTTTTTTGATTAGCTCAGATGAACCAATGCGAAGGGAAATTGTTTACATACAAAACATTATACGGAGATGCGCGCGCACAACGTGTCAGAAGATCCGCTTTTACATTTGCATTTCTAGGAATAAAAGATAAGGAAAAAGAAGAGAACTCCTCCATGTCCATCTTGATATCATCAAGATACGTCGAGAACGTCGGCCAGTCGTATGACGAAGACACCATCTTCACCAAATCAGTGCAGTCTGAGTAGAACGCCACATCATGGTAATCATGTCCGATCATGTAAGGCATCGCCCAAATGAAAGCTTCGACTTCAGCGTGTAAAGGGGTAAGACTTCGTCGAAAGTTAGTAGCTCCCATACTTGACGTTGGATCCTCTTACTGGGTACAAAATCATCCGGCTCATGCGAAAAGATCTCCTGACTTCCAAGAGCCATCAACGAAACAACGATAGCCTGAAAAGAACATGGGAAGGAAAGTGTTTGGCCCCCGTAAATGAGAGTCAGCAACCGTTGGCTGGACAGTTGAAACCACAGCTTCACCCTCCTCTTGAGCCTGCTACCAGGACAAAGCCCAGTGTTGTGCCCAGGTTTATGGGGGCTTAAGGCAAACTTAAAATCGGGGGCTAATTTTTTTTTTTTTTTAAATAAATATTACAAATTCAAAATTAAAATAAAAATAAAATATTAAAATTTAAAATTATTCAAAAAAAAACCATAAACCAAAAAAAACCAAAACATTAAATAATAATGTAAAAAAAACTAAGACATAATCTTTCTTCCTTCTGTTTCAATAAACTCTTTCACCAACTTCTCATAATCTAGGTCCCCAACTAGTTCTCTTTCTATGGATATGATAGCTAGCCCATTCAATCTTTCTTGTGACATAGTTGATCGCAAATATGACTTGATCAACTTTAACTTTGAAAAACTTCTCTCAGCAGTGGCAACAGAAACTGGAATTGTCAACAATATGCGATAAGCAATCCATGAGTTTGGGTAACTATCTTCCATTCCTTTCAAATAGTTCAACACCTCAATAGGTCTCTTGCAGTCTTCAGGCAATGCATCTTTTAGAACTGATAGTTCAAAATACAAATCATCCCCAATAACATCTGAGTGATCTCCATGTTTTAGACATCCTTCAAGATTTGTACAAGATGCTCTCAAACTATCATCACTTGCTGACTTCAATTTCTCCAAATCAAATAGGAATCTAAATGTTTGCTCATACTTTTGAAATTGCTCAAATCTTGTCTCAAGAGAATATAGAGCTTGATCCATAACTTGGATGAAATAAGAAATTCTATAGCTCTCTTCTGGAGATAAATTCTCAGTTTCGTCAACTCTCTCAGGTTCCTCATCAAAAAACTTCTTTCTTCTGGTGACACGTTTTTGCTTAGTAGGAAATATGGTTTCAATCTCCATAGATTCTGCTATTTGTTGGACCTCTGATTTTGCACTCTCAAACCCCGTCTCTCGATAATTTTGAAAAAAAGAAACAAGTCCTTTTAACTGGGAAACAGCAACTTCAATATCCATGTCTTGTGACTGCAAACTCTTACTTACGGTATTAACAGCAAATAGAAGTTTGTACCAAATCACCATAGACAACAAGAATTCATAGTTTCCAATCCCATGTGTTTCACTTGTCGCAAGACACTCAGCATCACTTCGTGCTTTTGGATCATTAGTAGTTTCAGCTATATAAATCAAAGCATCTCTTATTTTTGGAGCTTGAAACCTTATTGCCTTAACGCATTCAACATGACTCTCCCATCGAGTTTGTGATAAATTTTTAACAGTCAAACCTCCCACCATATCTTCCAATATCTTCCACCGCTTAGTTGAAGATGCAAATAGACAATATATACGCTGGATTATCCCAAAAAATGAAATTGCTTTTTCAGAAATGGTCGCCATATTGCAAAGTGCAAGATTAAGACTGTGACAATCACACGGAGTATAAAATGCACGTGGATTGACATCAATGAATCTCTTTTGTACTCCTTTATGTTTCCCCTTCATATTAGACCCATTATCATATCCTTGTCCCCTCACATTATTAATATTTAAATCAAGAGCAACCAACACATCCTGAATCTCATGAAAAAGCCCTTCTCCAGACGTGTCATCAACTATCAAGAACGTGAGAAAATATTCTTCTATCTTAGCTGAAGATGTTGAAACATCAACACATCGAAGAATAAGAGTCATCTGTTCATGATGACTAGTATCTGGAGTACAATCAACAATGACAGAAAAATATTTCGCACCTTGGATCTTTTTTATGATTATACCCTTGATCTCATCTGCTATCCTTGTTATCAGTTCATTCTGAATTTTATTGCTGAGATAATGGTAACGAGATTCACCATCTTCATACCGCCTAACATGTTCCCTCATTACCGGATCCCACTCAGCCATCATGTCAATAAAACTTAAGAAATTCCCATTACCCTCTGCTTTTAGCTTCTCTGTTCTTCCACGGAATGCTAGATTTTGTTTAGCAAGAGTCTTTACCAACGAAAATATTCTAAGCATCACATCTTTCCAATAAATTCTCTCTTTCCTTAGTTCTTGTTGCACATGCTTATCGATCGTTTGATCTTTCTTGAGCCTCGATTCAAGTTCCATCCATTGACTCATGCATTTAATATGCTCATGACTAGTCTCGTGCTTCTTAAGCCGTTCCAAAATATTTTTCCAGTCACTAAATCCTTTAGATGCCATGTGACTAGGATTTTTATCTCGGGTAAACAATTTACAGCAAAAACAAAAGATTTTATCTAATGTCTTTGAGTAAACTAGCCAACGCCTGTCTTGTTTCTCTCCATTACTCAAAACACGTCCATATTATGAATGAGAGAAATGTCGACCACTAATCTTCTCTCTCGGAAAAGTAAAATCCACAGGTTGTCTTGCAGCAGGACCTTTTTCAACCATAATAATTCTTAGTCCAGGCTCAACCTTTCCCCAATTTCTAGGATCATAAATATCTAGAAGTTCATGATGCTCTTTTGATTTATCATTGTTTTCATCATCTTCTTCACTGACATTCTGATTGTCTTCTCTGTTAACATTCTGATCCCCTACCTTGTTAGCATTCTCATCATCTTGTTCATTCTCGTTCTCCATTGGATCATCAAACTGATCATTTACTCTCGAGGGTTCATTCTCATTCTCCATTGAATCAGTAGGATTTTCAGGTTTTCTAAGAAACTTGAGTATTGCTCCTGATTGTGATTTCACAAACGCATCATCTTTGTCTTTCTTATGTTTATTTTGTGATCCAGTTGGATACGATCTAAAAGACATGTTTCTAGAAGATTAAAAAAACAATTTATCAGATCAGGTGGACAATCGTAATTCATAAACGAAGCTATTATAAAGATAAATTAGTATATTTAAATATTTGATGAACTTAACAAAGATTTAAAAGCAATGAAAGAAACAGAGGGAAGAGACAGACTTACCACCAACGAAGAAGAAAACAAAAGAGATTGAACTTGGAAGAAGGAGAGAAAACAAACACACACACAGAAGGCATAGAAGTTGGTAAAAAAAACTATTTATAAATTCACAACCTTACTGGATTCCTTCACAAGTTAGGGTATCGTTTTCTTTTTTGCATAAAAAAAAAATATATATCTATACATATTATTCATAGGAGTCGAACGTGGGTTGCTTAGGAAACATTGGGAGTCCCAAAACCATATTGATACATCATATTTTTCAGAATTAAGAGCCTTTTAAAAGCCTTTATATTTGGGAGCCTGAGGCAAATGCCTTTTTTCTTACCCATAGGCACGGCCCTGACAAAGCCTCACCTTCAGCTACCCGAACGACCTCCTCTGGCCGCTCCGTGATATTTTCAAAAACCTTTGCATTACGCGCTTTCCATAAATACCACAAAATCCACAGGAAAGCTGACACATGGGATCCCAGGCTTTTGGGATCCAAGAAATGATCCATATTAGCATAAACAGACTCCACCGGAAAACAATGTGATCCTACCGGTACCTGAGATAAAGCCCACACCTGAAACGCTGGTGGACAGAGAAACAGAACATGATTAACTGTTTCCTCCTCCGCACCACAACGTGAACAGCCCAAATCACACACGATACCACGCCGCCGCAAGTTTCGTGAAACCAGAATACACCCAGACAATGCTTGCCACATAAAGTGGTGGAGTTTTGGTGGTCAACGAACCTTCCAAACACTAGCTACGAGAGAGGTTATCTCTGGCCCGTCACCAAGCGCCTTAAAAGGCCCGGAGATTGTCATACATGCCGCATGATAACCAGATTTAACCATATACCTCCCATTCTTCGTAAAATGCCAACCAAGAGAATCCTTGGACAACTACCTAAAGGTAAAGCTCCTATCAACGTAACATCAACTGGATCAAAGTGCTCAGAAAGGACATCCATCCACCACGAATTTGTCTGACAATCAATTAAGTGTGAAATTTCAAGAGAAGGGTCCTTAAACGGACCCTTACTGAGAGCTGGCTCGGGGATTGAGCTGGTATCCAAGGGTCAGTCCATATAGAAATGGACTCTCCTGATCCAACCCTTTTAATAAGTCCTTTATGTACCAGAGAGCGAGCTGAAACAATACTCCTCCACCCGTAAGAAGGAGAGTAAGAACGAATCGGTTCAATGGGATCTGAATTCCTATAATACCTACCTTTAAAAACCATGGCAAACAAAAAATAAGGATAATCAATTAGCCTCCATAGTTGTTTTGCCAACAAAGCCGAATTAAAATCATCAACATTCCGAAATCCTAATCCGGTTGTTTGCTACAATATAGTTTCTTCCAACCTAACCAATTTTATTTTGTTTATAATTAATGTTTTGAAGTTGAATATAATGGATATTTAAGGTTAATTTGTTCAGTGAATTGTAAAAATGATAAAATCCGAAACACCGTGGTCTACCACTTCTTTTTCTTGTCCAGTGAGAAAAAAAAAACAAAAAAAACTTTCGATTCTCACGTAAAAACTATGCACATTGTACATTGTGTGAGTTATCGAATTTCTATGAAATTATCGATGTCACAAGAACTGATGATTGTGTAATGACTAATATTTCGTGGACCAATGTATTTTCATTATCTTAATATTTAGTGCCTATTATTAAACTACTCCCTCTCTATCCGATAAAAATTGATGTTTTAGGAATTTTTTTTGTCCCATAAAAATTTATATTTTGTAAATTTTAAGAAATAATCATTGAAAATATTTAAAATTTTGAATTGTTATTGGTTTAAAGTTAAATAATATCTTTTTAATCAAAGAAAAAATATATTTAAACTCAGCAATCATTGTTTTCTTAAAATGTGTAAAATATTCTAAACATCAATCTTTTAGGAACAGAAGGAGTAATTTATTTCCGGAAATGAAATTTGATTTGTTGAGAAATGAGAACTTATTTGTCTTAGCTTTTTCCTAATCACCGTTTTTAATTCCTTTTACTTAATGGAACTATTTAGTATACTATAACACAGCATACGAAATCATATCTTATGGGATTCCTGAATAAATTACGTGGCTCGAAGTTAATTTGCTCATCTAAGGTTCGATGCTTATATTAGTCGGTAGTGATATACAATGATCTATTTCACGTTTTTCCTCACGAATTTTAAATTTTGTGTTCTGCGAATGTATATACCACGTATTACAACTATGTGTTTTCCAACTTTATTTAAAATAATGTTCTAAGGCTAAGCGTATATAGTTTATATAAATATAAAACTAGCCATATTTACTTATAGTATATATATACATATATATGTATAGCACAGAAGTTGGACAAAAACTGTATAACGTTGGAGCAGGCGAATAAAAAATGAAGGCGAAAGACAAGACAGAACAAACGGTACATGGTTCACATACCCTGCGATCAAAAAATTGCTGCGTTCTTTGGCAATGTAGCATGGGCTTCCAATACCTTCTATACACTTACATTATTATATACAATTCTATGATACTCACATTAACAAATACGATAAAAATTAAACATCATTGTTCACTCTATATATATACTAATAATTTAAAAATCAGTTTGTGAATATTAGTTAGAAGTTGTAAGTGAGTATCTATCACAACTAGCACATGTTCAAATTTTTCTGATAATTAAGTGTTAAATTCTCAAACAAATTCACCACACACATTCAATAATCAAATATATTCATAGCTAACAAAAACAAACTACCAATTAATATATTTCAGTCATGATTTGGGAACTCAACCCTACGTTAGATAGGAATGCTGCATAGTTGACCATTGGTCAAAGTATTTCCAAACTCACTTTATTTTTTTTACTAGAGAAAATAGTCACATATATATTCTCTATATGATTAATTTGCCTCTCAAAGAAATGCCAAATATGCTCGTCTTTAAAAAAAATGTCAGTGGATTAAAGGCACTTTGTTACAACTCACATTAAAAAAATTGTAGGGAAATAACAGAAATTAACGGAGTACTAATCAGACAATTAAGAACTAGTAATACAAAACGATTCCAAAAATTACCGTGCATAAATATATTTGTTTCGTTTGTTGTGGCGCAACGTCCAAGGTTGTTGTCTGCCACGTTAGCCACCCCCACAGCTGTGTAATAACTAAAAAAGTTGGGAAGAAGGTTTTTGAGTCTGGTAAAGGTTAAAACAGTGGAGTAGTAAAGAACTACGAACCGTAACGGTCTTTTGGATTTTCTCACTACAATACAACGCAACTTGCCTTAACAAAAATGACCAAAGTAACTTCGTAGTTAAAAATAACATAAAGAAGAGAACTTTCCATGGAGGACTTAATCTCACCTGCAGTTTGATTATTAGGATGTTTTAACTAAAGTACGTAGATTAAAAAATTTTTATTTTTAATAAGTTTAACCAATCATAAACAATATTGTATAATAGAAAATACTAAATTAATCTAAAAGTTATATAAAAATTTGAAAATATTTTATATTATGAAATAAAAAAACTTCTCTAAAATATCTTATATTTTAAAACGAAAGGAGTTTAATTTAATTAATGATTCTGGTCAAAAAGTAGGACTGGACCGTGTCTCCGGTGTCACGTGACCTGAATCTCTAATTACAAGAACATTTTAAAATTTTAAATTACACACTCGTAATTAGTTTAGTAAGATACTAAAATACATGTTTTTTTTTTTTCTCTCTTTGTCAGCTGCACAGGATAAAGGCACGTCCCAGCCGTTGGATTAGACCCAATCTGATATAACACGTGTCGATATCTCAATCGTTTGACTTATGCGGCGTTTTGGTTTCGTCAAGCTCTTTTTAACCGGCTTTAATTTTGTCTTGATTAGTTTTTATTTTTTACTAAATATCAGCCAAAATTAATAATTTCTTTCTAATTTTGCTTGTTTAAAAATGATAAAAGAATTTAAAAAAATTGGTGGTCGGCACTAATATCTAATTATGTACATTAATGTCATAATTGTTATTTGCGTTACAAACGACTACTAGTACTAATAATTACTGTCGACACACGTTTGCAGTAGTAGTATGGTTTTGTTTTTTAATATAATTTTATCACTATAAATTTCAGTTTCAATTAAATGTTCGTTTTGGATTGTAATAGTCTTTTTGACAATTGTCTTTCATTCACTTAAACACCATCAATGACGCCTAAGACATTCATATTTTTAAACACTATATTCACCTTTAATAATAATAAAAAAAATCTTTAATTTATTGTTTTTTGAAAAGATTTTTTTTAAAGATATTCGAAAAGAAAATTGAAATAGGAGAAAAAAGAAAGAGAGTAAATAATGAGCCGTTTCAAGATCCTATAAAAGAGTCTCTCTCTACATTACATGTGCTCTGCCGCTTTGAAATCTCTCTTCTTCTTCCTCGTGTCACTCTTTTCTCACACTCTCTGCAAAAACATTTTTTTATTTTTGTCTCTCTGCCCAAATTTTTAATTTTCCAGGAATATTTCGTAGAAAAACCCAAGCAAAGCTTTAAGCTTTCCTCTCCCCCAAAAGTAGCATCTTCCTCTTTATCTCCCTCTCCTTATCTCTCTCTCGTTTGCGAAACGATTCCATAAGAATATAACCAAAAGCTCTTTTACCTTACCCCCCCTTTCTTCAACTTTCCGGGAAACAAAAAAAAAAAAATCTTCACGCTTCAAGGCTTCTTCTCTGTCGCAGTGTTTTTCGTGCCTTTTGTTCTTTCTATAAAACAAAAAAAATTCGCGTCCTTTGAGAAAACTTTTTGTTACCAGAGAGAAGAAGAAAGAAGAAGAGAAGAGAGCATCACTCTTGTTCTTCAAGTTTCATCTTTCCTCTAAAAAAATCCCATCTTTATTCTTTGTCTCTTTCCTTTTTTTGCTTTATGCTATAAAAACACACACAGAGAGACACAGTCACAGTCTTGAGTGAAGAAATAAAGAGAGAGAGAGAGAGAGAGAGAGAGAGAGAGAGAGAGAGAGAGAGAGAGAGAGAGAGAGAGAGAGAGAGAGAGAGAGAGAGAGAGAGAGAGAGAGAGAGAGAGAGAGAGAGAGAGAGAGAGAGAGAGAGAGAGAGAGAGAGAGAGAGAGAGAGAGAGAGAGAGAGAGAGAGAGAGAGAGAGAGAGAGAGAGAGAGAGAGAGAGAGAGAGAGAGAGAGAGAGAGAGAGAGAGAGAGAGAGAGAGAGAGAGAGAGAGAGAGAGAGAGAGAGAGAGAGAGAGAGAGAGAGAGAGAGAGAGAGAGAGAGAGAGAGAGAGAGAGAGAGAGAGAGAGAGAGAGAGAGAGAGAGAGAGAGAGAGAGAGAGAGAGAGAGAGAGAGAGAGAAACCAAAAAAAAAATGGAAGCGGAGAAGACAATGGTTGTTCCGAGGGTAAAATTCACAGAGCACAAAACCAACACGACGAGAATCGTACCGGATTTAACCAACAACCACCAAACCAGGGTTCTTCGTATCTCAGTCACTGACCCTTACGCTACTGATTCCTCTAGCGACGACGAAGACGAAGATGAAGCCCACAACAACAGATTCGTCTCTAAACGCCGTCGTATCAAGAAGTTCGTCAACGAGGTCGTTCTCGATTCCGGCGGTGCTGCTGTTGCTAATATTGAAACCGAAACCGAATCGAAGAAGAGAAAGATGATTGCGGTTAAGTCGGAGTCTACTGCTTCTCCGGTTGTTTCAGCTACTACGACGACGACGGTGACGGGAGAGAAGAAGTTCCGGGGAGTGAGACAGCGTCCGTGGGGTAAATGGGCGGCGGAGATAAGAGATCCGCTTAAACGTGTACGTCTCTGGTTAGGTACTTACAACACCGCCGAAGAAGCTGCCATGGTTTACGACAGCGCCGCCATTCAGCTCCGTGGTCCCGACGCTCTCACTAATTTCTCTGTCACTCCTACCACCACCACGACGACGACGGCTGAGAAAAAATCCCCACCACCGCTGAAGAAGAAGAAGAAGACGACGAAGAAGAAGAACAGCAAAACCAAAAACTCCGTTACAGCTTCTTCAACAATCAGCGGAAGCAGCAGCAACGACTGTCTCTGTTCTCCTGTTTCCGTTCTCCGATCTCCGTTCACCGTCGACGAATTCTCCGGGAGCTCTTCTCCACCAGCAGTTGCAGCGGCGGTTGTTGTCAAGGAAGAGCCGTCGATGACGACGGTGTCCGAAACTTTCTCTGATTTCTCTGCGCCGCTGTTCTCAGACGATGACCTGTTCGATTTCAGAAGCTCGGTTGTTCCACACTATCTCGGCGGCGGCGATTTATTCGGGGAAGATTTGTTCACGGTGGATATGTGTACGGATATGAACTTCGGATTCGATTTCGGATCTTCCGGATTATCCAGCTGGCAGATGGAGGACCATTTTCAAGATATTGGGGATTTATTCGGGTCGGATCCTCTTTTAGCTGTTTAAATTTTAAAATAAATAAATAAATAGTAGTTTTTAACCGGCCGTTAATAAACGGAACCCGGAGAAAGTTTTGTATACCGGTGAGATAATCTCGGTGATGTTCGTTGTTAATTTGTTTTTCTTTTTTCTTTGTTGTGATATATAATTATATATAAGTCAAACTGTATTAATGTAGTTAAATGGTGATATTAATTAAGTATAAAATTATTAACGTTTGTTAAAATGACACCGTCTGTTAACGGTAATGGGAGGTCGTGTTTCTTTTTGCTTCCACGTGGTCTCTGCTCTCTTTATCTCTCTTTTTAATTAATTTTAAATCGACTGAAAAAATTCCTTTGATTTTTTGATTCAGTGTTGGTGGTGAAGGCACGTGTGATCTCACGTGATGTGAACAATTGAAAAGCTTTTTTAGCTAGTTTTTTTTTGTTTTCTTAAGGCTAATCATCATTTTTTATGAAAAAAAGAAAAGGCTAATAGTTATTTTATTGTTTACACGATTACAAGCTAATAATCCAATTCCAAACTCATAAAATAATAATATGAAATAGTAGTAGAAAGAAATAGTGTGATATGCCAGGTAGATTGAGACTAGATACGAAGGAGGGGGAGAATCTAAGTTGATTTTGAAATGTGGCACATCATAGAAGAAGCTATAATTTTTGTCAGTTTATTCACAAGAAAATGAGAAAACGAAAATAAATTATACAGTAGGATACTTTCATGAGGATTAAATGAGAAAGAGGCAGTTGGGGTAGTTGATTTGTCTAGTGTGTTTCAATCGCACTCTGTTAACAGTTTTATAAAAAAAAAGTACGATGTAATGTTACTACGGTTGTTTTGTTATGCACGCAAAAAATCTAATTGCTTTATTAGTACTTTTATACTAAGCTAGATTGTGTAGTAGATAAGATCGAAACACTGTTCTTTTATTGCTAATAGATACAATAATTTGGAGCTATTGATATGATTGATTTGATTAAGGTTTACAAACGTTATTCTTTATAGTCCCTAAACGTAAACGCACACGCACAATGATTTATATCTATTGAGAAGTTAAATTTTCTACTGTGTTTGTGTCCTTTTCATATCTCTATCTCATATGTCTCCTTCTCTCATATACTAATTTAGTCGGATTCGTATGGGTTTATCAAATTATATTTGTTGCTTTATATTGGTTTGTTGATTTGCATAAATCTTCTGGTCCTGAATAATCAAAATATTCATAATTGCCTTTTGTCCATATATTGTTTCATTGTTATTTAGGAATAGTGATGTTGCGATGGGTAATTTAAATCTCCTGGTCCATGCCTTGGTTTGATCCCATACGGTCTTGATTTGGCCTGCTGATCCCAAGTTAATTAACCGATCAATTGCAAAAATTTACAACTTGTCTGCGTCGATATCTAGTCAGGCTCGGGCCAACTTTGCTTTGGATGTTTGGTCCTCCACAACATGATCTTATTTAAGAGTTGATGGAGCTTATTTTTTTGGTGTGAGATTCATGAACAATTGTAGACGTGAACGGGATTCACTTTCTTTGATGCACTGTTTGCTTGGCTTGTTTGCTTGTTGTTTCTTACCGTCACATAATCATAAAAAGATAAAATTATTTCATCTTGAACATATTGTTACTTTAAAACGAAAGAGTTAAGTAGATCTTATTATAAATGTTTTGGAGCGTCTCAGAATAACTCTTTCGTTTCCAACAAAGTGTATACATATTCAGAATAACTCTCTTTAGAAGAGAGTCGTCTCCTAAAATTTTCTTAAGGAAATGGGTTTTGGTGAAAAAAAACAAAATGTATTGATGCTTCAAGTACCTAAACAAATTTATTCGAAATATTTGATAAATCATGAAAAAGCAACAACCAATATAGTTGGTAAAGCAATCTGAAGATAAAATAAAATTTAAAAATCTAAAAAAAATATAACGATAAAAGAAAGATTGAAAAAAAACATAAATATAGAGAGGTGAGGTACAGGGAAAAGAACTGACGACACGTAGGCTAGAGCCGCAACTACTCGAGAAAGAGCATTGTCGTGTCCCTTTCGTTAAATACTACTCTCTCCTGTACTCTCTTTTTCTCCTCTGTGCCCGTAAGGCTCCTCCAGAGGCTACTGCTACTATTCTCAGTCCTTTTTTTTTTTAATTAGAAATACTACATTTTTTTTAATAGTTGGATATAAAATGTGAACTAGTAACATTCATATGAAAATAAAAATATTTCCGACAATCTCAGAATTAACCCATGCAACTTGCTGATTTTAGGGTATAATAATATTCTAACACTTATTAAATGAGGAAAATAGCTACCGAAAACGCTTGAAATATTTATTACGTACACAATTCAAAGACGTACTACGGTTAATTATTAGAGACTTCAGAATCTAGATGCAACAATATTGTAAGATTTATTAGATACGAAAACAAAAACAAAAAAAATCGAAGAAGTATTAATTAGTTTGGTCCCCTCTTCCCAAAAATGTTCATGTGAATTGCGTGATTTTTCATGCATACCCATCAATATGGTGTCCATTCTTCTATAACAAACAAAAACAAATTCAAAATGCATATGGACTCACATTTTAATCTCATGCTAGCTACAACAACAGTGCGTATTCGTCAAAGTTGTTGATCAATATAATTAACTGAATCTTCAAAGTTTACATTATGCATATACAAGTTTATTACTACTGTTAATCACTAAATTGATATAATAGTCTTTTGTATATATATATATATGGGTTCAAATTTCAAATATTTAAAGAGGTTTGTTGCATTTATATTTTCGTTAATTCAAAAAACAAAATAGTAATAAATCCCATGACTATCCCAGTGCCCCTTCCTAAAATTCGTAAGGCTTGAAGATGGTCATTGCCCAGAGATAATATCTATATATGCATGCATATACAATACATATTATACACACAATCATACATATACATATAATGTTTTTATATAATGATATATGTGTAATGGTGTCCCCTCAAGCAAAGATTTTGTTTGTCACAAAATTCCAGAGCTCACTTGCAAGATTTATGCCAAAAGATAAAATGGGGACCTTTCATGAGAGATCTTCTCTCGTGATTTTTCTAATTATACTTAAACTTTAGCATATATCATGATATATAATCTTTTGTGACACATTCAACCGTTATTTGGTTAATTTCGAAAGGTAGAAGGATAAATAAAAACTCAAAGGTGAGAAAACCACATGTAAAAGCAAATCCTAACCATTCAC
Source organism: Camelina sativa (assembly GCF_000633955.1). Taxonomy (NCBI): domain Eukaryota; kingdom Viridiplantae; phylum Streptophyta; class Magnoliopsida; order Brassicales; family Brassicaceae; genus Camelina; species Camelina sativa. Next base: position 9,665,966 of record NC_025695.1, on the reverse strand, counting down.
GTCATGACATATATTGATCTAACGGTCTCCAACTAAGCATTAACGACCATGTAAGGGGGACATTTACGATGACGCGTCTCAGATATGGAAATGGTACGGCTTTGGATCCCGTGGACCAGCGAATCTGGACCATCCACTTGATACCTGTTGGGCCATTGGATAAGCTTTTTTGGTGGGAATGGTTGAAATGAAACCAAGTGTCTAAGTAGATCTTAACAGTTATTGCCAAACCAACCAAATGGTTGAACCGGATAAAACCAGGATTCTGTTTATCTGTACCGGTCAACGACTGTCTTGGCCAAAAAAAATAAAAAAAGGACAGGATGGTTTCAAACTTTCAACGCAAGTTTGACTTCTTCCTGGTAATATCTCACTTGACCCTATCCGTATACATAATGCCTTACTCCGTATTTTTCCGTATTTAATGTTTGGTCTATCATCATTCCATTATCTGTTCTTCCTGCTCACGTCCATTTTTCAGATAATTCAAAAAAGGCTGACATAATGATCTTGACTGAGATTATATAAGTACATACGATAAGATTTCTAGGTAGAGATATATGCATATAATTAAACAGTACAAATTAGATAGATGGGTTAACATTTAGGATATGCATAGTAAAAATTAACATGTGGAATAGAAAGTGAGTGAGACAGTGTCTCATGAAAAGTGGCAGAGACACCATTAATAAATAACATGGACCAACAACAACAAAGGAATTAAATGATGATGTCTTTCATTTTCAATATTTCACGTACCATTCTCGTGTCATTCCCATGCACTTAACATGTTTGCTCTGCTTCCCTCCATTTTAATTTACCCTGAACTAACCTTCCAACTATTTTTTCGGTTATCTATCTCTATCTTTTTTTCTCTCCATAATGCAACAACAATCTAAAAAACTTCGATTTTGAATACCTTGTACTATAGGTTACTAGTTTCGTGACGATGGTCGCGGCTTAAATCATAAATATATACCCCAGAGAGTTTGTGTTTTCCTCTATAGAATCGGTGATCATCTTAGCTCTTACTAATCAGCTTTTGGTCATCTTAATTAGCTCTTACTAATCAGCTTTTGTGCTACGTGCAACATATGGGAAGCCTTCAAAAATGCATTTTGAATCCAAAAGTTAAATATATACATTACTAGAAACGAAAATGTTTAGCAAAACAATTAAATTTGAGATCACTTCCATGATTGATCAGTCTAATTTTCTAAGAAGACAAAAGAACATGTAATATTGTTATTTTGAAAAGGGCTTTATTGAACTATCTAAACTGGGTTTTATTCAGACCCATTTAAAAACTTGCGGTTTTTTTTTTGAGGTCATCGTCCCGTGATCGTGGTTTATCCGTTTCACCGGAAACAGAGTCCCCAACCAGTATACGGCCAAGAGGCTCTCCAACTTCTGAATTGCGTCGCGGAGTCACAGTTCGATCAAGAGACATGTCTCCGATTCTTGCAATCTCATAGAGAATGTGTTCTCTCAATGGTTCGTTTTTTTGTTATAGCTCTAGTGAATAATCTACGAGTTTGCTCTATTCCATTCTAAAGTACAGTCAGTGATTAGCATCATAATCTCAATGGAAATCTTAGTTTTTGTTTATTGATTTTTCATTTTTTTGGAACTTACTTATAATATATCCATCATTGATCTATCAAGTATATCAAATACTTGTGCTTTAGCCTTTAGTACAGTTTTGACGCTACTCTTTGGTTGATTGATTACTCATCTCCCCTCGTAGAGACCTTTAATAAACTAGCACATCTACAAAAACTAGAGAATGTGAGGTTTTTTTTTTTTTTTTTTTTAATTGTCTAAACTCCATATACTAGTTCACGGTTGAGAACTCTCTTCTAGAGAGAGCCAGTGAGAAACCGTCGAACTTACATGGGAAAAATAGAATCCGCGACCTCTTGCACATTTCGCAAGATGATCAGCGGAAGTATTACCACTACGAGGGATATATCTAATAACCAGCGAAGAAAATAAATTCTTGTAATACATAAAATCCTTCAGCTCTACTGCAAATGCAGGCCATGCCTCTGGGTTTGAAATCATAGCAAGACGGTCCGAACAATCTGTCATAATGAGGATACTCGTCAACGGAATCGCCAATAAGCACTTCATCGCCCATAAAAGAGTCTCCAACTCGGCATGAAGAGGGGAAAGACTTTTACGCGAACCATTCAATCCTAAATGCCTCATTCTCCCTCCAGAATATACAATCCAACCGTGCCCACTTCTTGAATCTGACGCATGCCAAGATCCGTCAATAAAGCAAACAAGAACATCAGATGGAATAGGCATAATTTCCACTGTGGGATCCGTCCGTGCTAAGGGATCTTCTCTCCTATTTGCTCGCCTCCATGCTTCTTCCTCTTGAATAGCGATATCAAGGGTCTCTTGTGGTGGTTCTGAAATATTATCAAAGATTTTTTTATTTCGTGCCTTCCAAATATACCACATAATCTATGGAAAAACTCTTAAATTCTCCTCGCTTGCTCCCACGTCCTTACCCCGCCAATATAAATAATCAATATTATTGTATATTGACGATGATGGGAACAACATAGGGGATGCAGGGATATTCGACAAAGCCCATACTTGTCTAGCTGGGGGGCATTCGAAGATCACATGATTGATGGTTTCTTCGTCCGCTCCACATCTAGAACATCCTTTGTTTCTGCCAATATGGCGATAGTGTAGTTTTTGGCTTGTCGCCAAGCACCCAGAAATACATTTCCACACAAAATGTTTCAACTTTCGTGTAGTTTTTAATTTCCAAGCTTGTGCTTTTAGTGCCGTAACACTAGGCCCCTGAAAAGGGAGTTCACAAGCAGGACGAGAAATGATTCTCGCGGCCTCGTAACTAGACTTCACGGAATAGTTTCCGGACTTAGTCATAGTCCAACAATATCCATCATTCGATGCAATACGACTCAGTTTTAACCCTAAAATGAGGGTAATTTCTTCTGGGGGAAAGAGTTCCCGGAGACGATCCAGTTTCCATTGTTTTGTCTCGAAGTCAATCAAGGTGTTAACACAGATCAAAGGATCTCGAACATCTGAAAGTCCTTTCGGAGGACGTGTAGGGGAATCGGGTATCCACAGATCTGTCCAAAGGTAAGTACCAAACCTTGAGCCTATAGTCTTCCGAATCCCATACTTCAAAACATCTTTAGCAGCAAGTAAACTCCTCCATTCATATGACGGACGGTTGGATACTGTTATCTCTAAAGAACTGTTGTACTTAAAGTACCTTCCTTTAAGGACCCGACTAAGAAGAGAATCAGGAAATCTTAATAGTCTCCATAGTTGCTTCGCCAATAATGCGAGATTAAATTCTTCTAAGGCTTTGAATCCTAGGCCTCCATCAGAAAGTTGAGAGCATAACTGGTCCCAAGACATCCAATGTATACCTCTACTATCCGCCTTATTACTCCACCAGAAATCTGCGATCGCACTAGTTAGCTTAGAACATATTGTTTTAGGCAATAGAAAACACGACATTACATATGTCGGAAGGGCTTGTGCTTGAGACTTAATAAGAATTTCTTTCCTCCTTTCGAGAGGAATTTTGAAGGCCATGGGTTGACTCGTTTATGTAATCTATCCCTGACAAACGCAAAGACCTCGGCTTTTGACCCATGAATCTTTTCAGGGAGACCCAAGTACGTCCCCATGCCTCCTTCCTGGGAGATTCCCAGAATTGATTTAATTTCTTGACGTAAAGATGATTCTACCTCATTTCCAAACATAATGGAAGATTTAGCAAAATTGATCTCTTGTCCTAAAGCCTCACCATACTTGCGAATAATGTCTATCACTTCTTTACATTGTTGAATATCTGCCTTGCAGAAAATAAACTGTCATCAGCGAAGAGAAGATGTGAGACTCATGGACTTGCACAAGCGACCCTAAGGCCTTGAATTTTTCTGTTTGCCTCTGCTCTTCTAATCTTAGAGATGAGAGCTTCCATACATAAAATAAACTGGTACGGAGAAATTGGATCCCCTTGTCGAATTCTACGCGTCGGCCTAACAAGGCCTTTGGGATCCCCATTGATAAGAACCTGATAGGATACGGAAGTGATGCATTGCATGATCCACCCCACCCAACGCTCATTAAAGCCCATTTTCTCCATTAAAGATTGGAGAAATCGCCATTCTACCCTATCGTATGCTTTGCTCATATCCGTTTTGAGAGCCATAATTCTTTTCCTATTAACAGAGTTATAGCGAAGGGCATGGAAGTTTTCTTGAGCGATGAGGATGTTGTCAGTTATCAGTCGATTTGCTACAAAGGCAGATTGTGTCTCAGAGATTAACTCTGGAAGAAATCTCTTTAATCGGAGACTCAAGATCTTCGATATCACCTTATAGCTTACATTACATAAGCTAATAGGACGAAATCCTGACATTTCTCTGGGTTTATCTCCCTTAGGTATAAGGCATATATTAGTCTCGTTTATCTTGCCATCAAAAATACCATAACTGAAGAAATTCTTCACCCTAATGATGAGATATTTTTTCGTTATATCCCAGAAGCATTGAAAGAAAAGAGCGGTCATCCCATCCGGCCCCGGGGTCTTTCCTGGCTTCAGTGAGAATAACGCTTTTCTAACTTCCGCTTCTGTAACATCCTTAGTTAGAAATTCATTCATGGCCGGTGTGACCATGGAAGGGATTTCTCTAAGAACTTCGGAAGAATCACTCGCATTCGAGGAGGAGAATAAGTTATCAAAATATTCGACGGCAACTTCTTCTAGCCGTTCTTCGTTATCCACCCAAAATCCATTTCGATCAAGAAGGCCTGTAATTCTGTTTCTTGCACGTCTTTGCTTCACCGAGGCGTGGAAGAATTTTGTATTCTTATCTCCCTCTGCATACCAATCTTGACGACTCTTTTGGTACCAAAAGGTTTCCTCTTCCCTATAAGCATCACATAATCTCTTTTTTAACAATAGGATGTCATCCGTCGTAGTGAATTCGTCCTCATAAGCTTCATCAATCTTTGTTTGGAGTTCCTTGATAAGTTTTTCTGAATTTGTTACGGTAGATTTCTTCCAAATGGAGAGAACTCTTCGGCAATTTCGAATTTTTCTTGACAAAGGGCAATTCTCGCGAGTTCCACCTACACTCCATCCTTCTTGAACCGCTTCCTTTATTCCGGGTTTATCAATTCATCTCTTATCAAACATGAATTTACGCGGAAATTTTTTGGAGTCGAGCTGATAGACGCTAAGAGGGGTCTATGATCTGAGCCCCACATTTTCAAATACTCCACATTTGTGTGGGAAAAAATATTATGCCATTCTTCATTCCCCATAGCTCTATCCAATCGGCATCTTACCTTACCATTTGTTCTTTGACCAATCCATGAGAATTGATTGCCTTGAAATGGAAATTCAATAAACCCACAGGCATTGATCATAGCACGAAAGGGTAGAAAGGAGGCTTCAGATCTTTTTTTTCCTCCTCTTTTTTCATGGTTTCCTGTGATCTCGTTAAAATCGCCAATTATGAACCATTCCTCGGATCTAGCTATGCCAATCCGTGTCAATCTCTCCCAAACATAATCTCGACCCTTGACCACATGATCTCCATAGATAAAAGTCATAAAAAGATTGTTTCGATGTCGATCAATCGATCATCTAACAACAAAAACTTAACCGGATAGTCCTTTGAATGGAAAAGGGCTAAACCTCCACTAGTGCCATCCGGCTCAACAGTTTGGAGGTTGTTAAATCCTAGCTCGGCTTGCAAGGTTTGCAGAAATGTTTTATCATTTTTTGTCTCGGATAAAAACATAAAACCTGGAGAGTACATGTGACACATCTCTCTCAGTCGACGAGAAGTTTCTTTAGCTCTCGCCTCTTGACAGTTCCATGCTAAAGTCCTCATATGTTAGTTCCGGAGGGAGTAACAAACCCCGCCGTACTAAAAAAGAATCGAGTGACTTTGCACATTAAACATAGGATCACTTCATTAGAAAGGATGTAAACTGAATGTTTAAGTCGTTTTTTATTTAGCAAATCAAAATTCATTATGTGACATTTCAGTTTGAGAAGTCTCTCCAAAAAAGAGGAAGCATACATAGTTTGTATCACTATTAAAACTGATAGCAACACCAATGAGTGTTGGAGGTGCCATTCCTTAGAGGAAGTTTGTAGACTCATAAGAGGAAGTAAGTAGCTTTTAAGCCTTAGGTACCTCTTCTTCATAATCTTTGGTAATCGCTTCATATAGAAGGAAAATGTTAAAGACAGGGTTTGACCCTTTACAATTAGGCCCATAATAGTGTAACGGAAAGGGGAATTAAAATTTAAATCTTCAAAATACATTTTAACCTCAGTCCAAGCCCACCACAAAAAACTTCGATTTGGAAATACAATGGATCCGCTGGCGGCTAGGTTTGGAAAGCCTCTCGGGACATCGATGTCGCCGGAGATGATGGCGCGGCCGTAGCCGGAGGAGGTTTGACGGATATACAGCATTGATCGTCTTTGTACTTCCGTTCTAAAGGATTGGTGAAGCTTCACCTCTGTTGGGTCACGAACCACCAAATATGTGTTCTCCAAGTGGTCATCATGGTTAGAGCAAGAGGAGAGTGCGGAGATGAGACAACCGGTTAAGGGAGAATGAAGGGCATTCACCGGAAACTCCGACCGAGACGAGACCATCGCTTAAAGGAGAAAGATATCTTCGGTTAACAGCATAGTCAGCCTGAAAAGGTACTCCGACCACCGGTTTTTGAGAGATGACCACCGGATCTTGAGAACCCACTGCCAGATCTTGAACGCCGAATTTGGAGTTTTGGTGAAGAATTTGGAGTTTTTGGTATGTAAATTATGGTGATGGGGAGACACTCTTATATAATAATCATCTAAAATCTTATTCTGATAACATTCCAGGCACGAATATCGAAGCACCTTCACCCCTCCTTTTCTCCGGCATCGGCGCAGCTTCGGCTCGCCGACGTCGGGACGTTTGTTCACTGGCTTTTCTTCACTCTAGATCTGTCTCTTTTTATCCCCATTTTCTCAACCCTTTTTCACCTTTCACAAACTATGGGGAACCCAAATCTGGGATGTGTTTCATTCAAAGAAGGGAGGTGGTTTCCAGCGAAACCCATCACCCTCTTCAAGTACCCAACCCCTGCGACAATGAATCAAAAGGTCACTGATCTACTCAAGCTTAAAGTCGGATCTCGTTTCTCACCTGAAGAACTCTTCACCTTGGATTTAGTGATGGCAGAAGAAACTCCTCTTGGACCATCAGATGCGCTCTTCCAGGGGAAGATGTCGACGGCGCACGACGATCTTTTCTTCAGGGTAATGACTCTCCGAACTACAAGGACCTCCCCGTCTGTCAACCACCACCATCGGAGCTCGACAGGGCAGAATATTCTCTCTCCGGAGATGGACTTTTAACGGCAAATTCACACAACCTCTCCAACCAGCCGCCGCACAACAATCTGCGTTTGGTCAATCAAAGGTAAACTAGGGTTTCAGTTTCCTTTGGTGGGCCTCATATTTGAAGCTGGCCCGTTAACAATTCTACAGCCCCAACCCAACTTCTTTAAAACCAGGTCCGAGTCAAATTTCCTCTTGTCAACCCCTAGACTAGTTATAGCTTGTGTTTATAAACCCAGAGGTCGAAGACTCCTCTTGGGAAGTAAATCAACTATACTGCTAGGGTGTTACAATATCTCTTTAAGATACCTGGTTCTTGCTCTATCTATGGTGAATGTTATTAGTCTCGATCTCTTGAAGACTCTTGGCATTGTAGCTCCGAACTCTAATTGGCAAAAGGTTGATCATGGTTTGGAATTAACCACGACCAGCATTCATCCTGAGTCAATTCTGGCTTACGTCTTCAACTATCACCCATTTGGCAACACCTTTGTATGTCAGATATTATCCCAACAACCTTTGGGTGTCAACCTTCATCATCCGCCATCTTTTGTGAAGCTCAGGTCTGCTCTGGTTATGCTTGTGTCGTGCTGGCTACAAACTTTGGGTAGAATCCTTAATCTCCATGGCCAAGGCCTTGTGAGAGAGGACCTACCTATTATGTTACAGCTGTACACGTCTTCATTGATAATCCTTAGTTTAGCTTCAATCATGATCCCTATTGCTCCCAAGTTATTGAAGTCCCATGGCTGTTTTGTTTGGAACTCAAATTGCTGAAGGCGTGCGTATGGTCCTATAGCTTCTTTGATCAACAATCAGCCCTCGACATGTCAAGCTAACTACTTCAACCACCATCCAGTCGCCTCGAACACCTTATCAACGTCATTTAGTCCAAGTTGGACAATGACCAATTGGTCTACCATCGATCTTTTTCGTGGAAGACGTTTCAACAAGTCCTGATCTCACATGTGGCAAATCGCTTCATAGCATTTGCTTTAAAGCTCTCTTGGATCCCTTGTTGATCTCTTTTATTTATTTATGTCTGGTTTTGGGGAATGTCTCTTCTTATCATGCTTTGAACTCTGGATCTTTGAATCCCACTCTTTGTATTTTGTTTTGTTATTGAATGAAATCAAGTGTTTGACAAAAAAAAAAAAAAAAATATGTTATCAACATTCAATATCTGAACTCTACCAATTTTGTATTTGATTTGCTTTTAATATGGTTTAGACAAAAGAATGATCGGATTTGTTTCTGTTATCAATAAAAATAATTACGTTAAAAAAATAGTAAGAGAAAGGTGGTATGTTAGTTTGAGACAGTAAATGAGTCAAGTCCCTTTTTATTTTCGACAACAAATANGAATGTGTTCTCTCAATGGTTCGTTTTTTTGTTATAGCTCTAGTGAATAATCTACGAGTTCGCTCTATTCAATTCTAAAGTAGAGTCAGTGATTAAGCATCATAATCTCAATGGAAATCTTAGTTTTTGTTTGTTGATCTTTGATTTTTTTTGGAACTTACTTATAATATATCCATCATTGATCTATCAAGTATATCAAATACTTGTGCTTTAGCCTTTATTACAGTTTTGACGCTACTCTTGGTTGATTGATTACTCATCTCCCCTCATAGAGACCTTTGAGAAACTAGCACATCTACTAAAACTAGAGAATGTGATGTTGTTGGTGAAGAATTTGGAATTTTTGGTATGTAAATTATGGTGATGGGGAGATCACTCTTATTTTCTGAATAATGGTAATATAAATAAGCCGAAATAGTACGAATCTGAAATGTGCATGTCTCGAAGGGTGTCCTTGCTCCTCAACACTGCCTCGTAACAATTTCGCCTCTGTATCTCCCCTAGGTTTATTTGGTAGTTAACTTGTATGATTCTTTTATGATCGGCCGCCCATTGTTGTAATAGACAATAATGCGTGCGTGTATGCTGCTATGTTAAGACATGGGTTTGAAATATGCAATTTATTTTAAGACTTGGTTTGAGAATAAAAAAAAATCCTAAAGTCTTTCATATATATCTCTTATGGTTTTGTATCCATATATGAATGATGCTTGCTTACTTGTGCTTCTTGATGATGAAGTACTGAAGTATTCTTCAATTATTGAAGCTACAGCTTTCTTGTAAGGGGTAATTGTTGATTTAGGCATTTGTTCCAACAAAACTTTCATTTTAGGTACTTTTATCCATGCTTTCAAAATTGGGCATTTTTTGTGATAGCAAAAAGACAACACTATCCCTAATAAAATTGGTGGTGCTTGAAAATGATCCACTGCACTACTGAATTAACGCACGTTCTTCATCACAACCAACATGAAAAAGAGAGACATTTAGTCTTCATATATAACGTAAATTAGCAATTGTTTGGTTTTCATTGTCAATCCTAAATACCTAAACAAGAAGTAGAAAAAACTAAACAAAATTACATATACTTATCAACCTTTGATCTCATAAGACAACTATACAACAGCTATGAAAAAAAGAAGAAGTAAATCAGTCCTTTAAGCTGTCGACTCCTTGGAAAAGTTTTTTGCCTTCACAACTATCTCGTCGACGCCACCAACCATGTAAAAATGATTTGTTCAGGAAGATAATTAATAACAAGCAAACCATTAAACAAACATTGTCATATAAGCTCAAATATAGCAAGAAATCATAGAGAAAGGAAGAAATTCATGGACTCGAGTATGTATACCTCGTGAGTGAAGAGTTCGGCGGCTAGTAGAAGCCATGTACTTAACAGAACTTACAAGGGGAAGAGTATTAAGGGAATGCAAATGAGGACAACTAATGTATTGGACCGAATCAAACACACATACATGTATTAAGAAAAACTATACCCTAAGGACTATTACTGAGGGAACCCCAAGTAGCTAGTTCACCGCACTCTTATTAAGGAACTATAAACCCTAAGGAACTACAACTGAGGGAACCCAAGTAACCAGTTAACCGCAGAACACTAAACCCTAAAGAAGTATAACTGAGGGACCCCAAGCAGCTCGTTAACCGCATTGTTATTAAGGAACACTAAACCCTAAGGAACTACAACTGAGGGGACCCAAGTAGCCAGTTAAACGCAGAACACTAAACCCTAAGGAAGTATAACTGAGGGAACCCAAACACCAAATGAAACACACATAGTAAATGACATGACTACCAATGCGAGAACAGATGTTATATCTTCATCAAACGATATGCAAAACCACTAGAAATAACAATAAAATCCACAAATAATGATTTTTCAAAATGAAGTTCCACAAAAGTATGTATCACTATAAACTGTGACCCCGTAAGTTTAAAAACATATGAGTTTTGATTTTCAATATTTTTACCTAAAAGATATGGACGATGATGCAAAGATTATAATGAGAACTCCAATCTCTGTTCTCAGCAACCACACGTGACCAAACAGAGACGATATAATCATATATCTCTCATACAATCCAATTTTGATTCCAAGATTTATTTTTCAGAATGCATCGAAGATGATTGATCGAACTCTAGATCCTAGATCAAACCACTACAATAAGATTAGAAGCCTTGCCTTGCGAACATTTCAAATTAAAATCGAAGCTCAAACTAAAGTTTCAAAAGCAAACTATTCAGGGATACATCAATCTGCTAACAAAATCAAGATCACATGTATTCTAGAGATGAATAAAATACCATTAAAAGCTGCGACGGTAAGTAGGAGCAGAGTACTAAGACAATACACAGCCATGAATTTCTTTTTATCGTTCTTCTTAATTTTTGTTGCTCTGCACCGATCTTTCTCTTCCGTCCACCCTTTTCAGCTTTAGCTTCACTACTGTTGGTAGAAATTTCTTAGAAGTTAGAAGTTAAGCTGCAAAAGCAGAGTGAGGAAAGTAGAAGCAACAGAAGCATAGTGAAGAAAGTAGAAGCTGCAAATGAAAAAAACTGAACTCGACTACAAGCTAAAACACAACCGAGCAGCACTCACACTTGTATTTAAAAGTAAAGACAACAAAACCACAAAATCTTCACTATCATCGACTGATAAAAATCATATAACTAACTCCCCAAACACCAAATTATGAGAAAACTAGAGAAAGGAATAGAAAATTCTAACCTTATGAGTAAGAACGATGATTGTTAGTCAGATTTTGGCTAGAACAAGGGGAATCGCTCTTGTTCTTAAGATGTGCGATGATAGCAGAAGCTATGACCGCAAGCCGGAGAAAAGCATTATTAACTATCTGCATACAAATAGGACAAAGCAGGTCCTTAATTTTCAAGCAATTGAAAGATCCGTCGCTCCAATCTCAGAACCTCCGTCGCCACCGCTTCCTCCTTTAAATGACGATTCGCACCTTCACCATACGAGTATGCCTTCGGGTCAGGTTCCACTGCTGGCACACGCGGATCTGTTTCAATCTCTTCTAAGAATTTTTTTTTTCCTTTCAAAAATCGATTGTGATTTTTTTTTTTGCTAAATGGGAATGTGAGAACAATAGTCGTGGAGACGAATGGATGCGTAGAATTGGAATTGGATCATGGTTTGGAGGTTACCGGTGAATGGTGATGATGCTCGAAGGAATGGTCACGAGCAGCAAACAACAAAAATAAATTAAAACCTCGAATTTTTTGATCATATAGTACCTATAAATATAGAAAAACATCCTAAAGGTTAACATAGCATGCATGTGTGGAAACGATCTTCTGTAAAATCTGGGGAAATCAAGGAAATAATAGTCGATTGAATTAGTATGTAAGTTTTTTGGTTTTAATGTAAAACATCATAATTATGAACAAATGATCATCATGTAAACAAACAAAACAAAACAAAACATATATCTATTTTCTCTTTTCTGTTGTTGATAGATATATTGTTTGATTTATAACTCTATTTACTTTGTTTGATTGATAAAGTCTATTTACTTTGCCATTTTTCTAGGGTTTCAAAATTCTGAGAATGTTGAAATAACAACATGTGATACTGAGGAATTGGAAAATAGTCAAAAAGTTGTGTTTAGCATCACGGTAATAACTACTTCACCTTTCTCTCTTTTTTTTTTTTTTTTCATTTCTACTGAGATTTGTCGGATTGATGGTATACTAATGATGTTAATACGTACAGGCCTATTCACACAAAGAATAATAACCTCTATAAAAAGACAATGCATGTTGGAAGACAGATTGAGAGCATAGCAAGTTAGCAACCAAAGTGAGAAGAAGAAGACGGAGAAGACCATGGTGATTATGAGAGAAGCAAAGAAAAAGAATTTCATTCGATGGAGAAGAGTCTCTACAGGGGAGAGAACGTGACGTGAAATAATTTGCATTTTTAAAATAATTTTTACCATTAAATTTTGAGAACCAAAAATACTTCGTATATTTTATTTTTGAAATTTATCTTATCATAATTTTAATGTATTCTCATATATTAAGTGAAAACGAGCTATTTCTCCATAAAAAATATCATATCTAGTTAGATAGAGTCCGAACTTTGACTCCGATCTAGATATCCCCGAAAAGAAAATTTGATTTTTATTTTCCCCTGAAAATATAGTTCTATACCTATATCTCCCCTAATTCAAAGTTTGAGATCTAATTACACCTAGTCTTCGGTTTCTATTGGTTTACTCTTTACTTAACCGTTTAATGAAGAACCTAAATCCAATTAGACCAAACCAAACCTCTATTTTACCGAATATATTTTTTTTGATATTATATCACTTTTTTTCGACGATATTATATCGCCTTAACTATTTTTTTCACACACTATTTAATTTTTGATATTCCCACGTGCTCATGGACCGGGACCGAGTTGACTCAGTTGGAAATGTGGGAAGATTGGTGGAGATGATAAAAAAGGAGCCGAGTGATGAGATCCCATCATCACAACTCGCGATCTGAAAAGAAACCTTCATCCAAAGCCAACAACGGCCACCAATAGGGGGTATGAAGGATTTATTCCTTCCATGAAAGGAATCGAGCAACCGATGAATTGGGAAATTCCAATCAAACACTTGGCGTTTGTCTCCTCTTAATCAGAAGAGATTTACTCACTGCAAAAGGAGAAACAAAACAAACAAACAAGCAAAAAACAAAAGTCAAATCGGCTAAAAGAAACTCACACAAAGATGAGAGAAAAAGATCTAAGGGATGACTTTTTATTAGAAATAAATGGGTTTTTAAAAGGTTTTTTTGTCTGATTTTTTAGTTCTTCATAAAAAAAATTGGAAATCAGACATTAGTTTTCTCGCTATAATCTTCACCACCAAATAAATCTCATTTCAAAGGAGGAAGAAAAATAGAATAAAAGAGAGAATCGATCAGTGAAGTCAAACACCAATCCGTATCTGATTTTTGAATTAGAGACGGCAGAGAAGATAATACTCCGATGGGATTCAACCATGAGATCTGAAAATTTTAAATTCCTGGGAAAAAAAATTCAGCAAAGAGAAATCAAATCTCCGAAACTCCACATTGTCTGAGAATAAGATCCATTCAATTTTCATTAAAGCTTTAATGACTAAGATAAGTTATGGAGGTTTGGCGATGGGTGAAGCCGTGAAGGAGAACGAACAATTTTTCTTTTTCTTTTTATTTTAAAATTTTTATCAGATAAATTTTTTTATTAAGTCCGGTTTTAATTGGTTTAATTTTGAGTGTATGTGGTTTGATCTCAGGTTCAAAGTAATTTTTCGGGGAGTAATAGAAATCAAACTTTTTTTTCGGAGATATCTAGTTCGGTGTCAAAGTTCAGGCTCTATCTAGCTAGATATGATAGTTTTCAGGGAGAAATAGCTCATTCTCCCCATATATTAAGATATACATCTCATTACAAAAAAATTCAAAATGATATCTCTCGACTAATGTAACAAATTCAAATTGACATGTATACTATTAAAGCAAGAGTACTCACTAGACTCAAATTAGACCATGATTTTGTTTTGGTAGGTTTTTCATTAAAAATGATTAGAGAATTATCTAATTTAATAAAACTACTCTATAATTTCGAATTGTCTAAATGACCATTATACCTTTGGGTCGAAAACAAAGTTTGATTTATGTTGCTAAGTCTATAAAATATTTAAGTAATATTAATATTTTTACTCTTAAAAATTTTAAAATATAAAAAAAGTTTGAGTTAAACCCGTTAAAACATGTATTTTTATCAAACTATAAATTAAATTATTTTGCTGAGATTTGATATATCAAATATTAACTTCTAAATGATAACTTAAATATACATAATCTCACTATAAATACAATGGTTTCCTAACTATTGAAATATCTCACACTAAAATTTAACAAGCAACTTTTTCTCTTTTGACGACAAGCTAAAATAAAGCAATACTAATCCTCTTAAAACTATTATCCAATATTGTGGTGTGTCTATCCTCTTACAAAACTACTATCCGATATTGCGGAGTGTCTATTCTCTTACAAAAATACTATCTAATATTGCGGTGTGTCTATTTCCGTGAAAAGCTACATTCTACAAACTACTTACTCTATTAGGATTTCCAATTTACTGTATAACCCCCAATATACAAATAAACACTATACAAACAAAGAAAATAAGTCAAAATAAAAAACTACATTACAAAAATGCAAATTACAAAAAAAAACTAACTAACAAAATATATAATCCCGTGCTGTAGCACGGGATATCACCTAGTACATATATGTAAGAGAAATGAAGAGCTTAGTTTAACTAAGAGTAAAACATAAAAATCTGATGGTCCTGATCCTGAATAATCAAAATATTCATAATTGCTTTTTGTCCATATATAGTTTCATTGTTATTTAGGAATAGTGATGTTGCGATGGGTAATTTAAACATTTAAATCTCCTGGTCCATGCCTTGGTTTGATCCCATACGGTCTTGATTTGGCCTGCTGATCCCAATTTACTCAACCGATCAATAGCAAAAATTTACAACTTGCCTACGTCGATATTTAGTCGTCTGGCTCGGGCCAAATTTGCTTTAGATTTTTTGGTCCTCCACAACATGATCTTAGTTAAGAGTTGATGGAGCTTGTTTTTTGGTGTGATTCATGACCAATAGTAGACGTGATTCACATCCTTTGATGCATTGTTACTTTATGCTTGGCTTGTTTGCTTGTTGTTTCTTACCGTCACATAATCACAAAATGATAAAATTTCATGTGTTTTGTTAAATACCATCTTGAACATACTGTTACTTCGAAACAAAAGAGTTAAGTAGGTCTTATAATACTAGATGTTTTGGAGCGTTTACCTAAAAAGTATTGGATCCCAAAAAACCGAGTTATGATGATCTTTTTTATGTGGCACGACTCAAACCAGCGACTCTTTTATTAACATTATATTGTAATTATTAACATATTAGAGGGTATAACTATAATTTTGGAAAACTCCCAACTAAAATTCAGATTTTTTAGGTAACAAAATATTTTCTGAGATCATCTTCTCCATAGATTTTTGTCATGGTTTAAAATCAGCAACAGTCGCTTCTTTGAAACAAAGGCATAGGTGTCATCGCTATTTCATCTGGCGACCCAAAAATTATGGGATTTCAGTTGCAGAGACATAAAAAAAAAAAAAAGATGAAGAAGAATTGAAAGAGAAGTAAAGGCATATTTCTGATCGCTGGTCGCTGCGAACAGGCCCATAGTGTCCATTCTTCTATAACAAAAAAAAAAAAAAAAATTCAAAATGCATATGGACTCACAAAATGCATATGGACTCACATTTTAATCTCATGCTACAACAACAATGCGTATTCAAAGTTGTTGATGATCAATATAATTAACTGAATCATCAAAGTTTACATTAAGCATATACAAGCTTATTAATTACTACTGTTAATCACTAAATTGATATAATAGTCTTTTGTATATATGTGGGTTCAAATTTCAAATATTTAAAGAGGTTTGTTGCATATATATTTTCGTTAATTCAAAAGAACAAAAATAGTAATAAATCCCATGACTATCCCAGTGCCCTTTCCTAAAATTCGTAAGGCTTGAAGATGGTCATTGCCCATAGATAATATCTATATACAAATACATATTACACACAATCATACAAACACATATAATATTTTTATATGGTGTCCCCTCAAGCAAAGATTTTGTTTGTCACAAAATTCCAGAGCTCACTTGCAAGATTTATGCCAAGAGATAAAATGGGGACCTTTCATGAGAGATCTTCTCTCGTGATTTTTTCTAATTATACTTAAACTTTAGCATATATCATGATATATAAATCTTTTGTGACACAATCAACCGTTATTTGGTTAATTTCGAAAGGTAGAAGGAGAAATAAAACTAGAAGGTGAGAAAACCACATGTAAAAGCAAATCCTAACCATTCACGTCATGACATATATTGATCTAACGGTCTCCAACTAAGCATTAACGACCATGTAAGGGGGGTAGACATTTACGATGACGCGTCTCAGATATGGAAATGGTACGGCTTTGGATCCCGTGGACCAGCGAATCTGAACCATCCACTTGATACCTGTTGGGCCATTGGATAAGCTTTTTGGTGGGAATGGTTGAAATGAAACCAAGTGTCGTCTGAGATCTTAAGAGAGTTATTGCCAAATCAACCAATTGTTAAACCGGATCAAACCAGAATTCTGTTGATCTGTACCGGTCAACGACTGTCTCTTGGCCAAAAAAAAAGGACACACATGTTGGTTTCAAACTTTCAACGGAAGTTTGACTTCTTCCTAGTAATATCTCAGTTGACCTTTCCGTATACATAATGCCTTACTCCGTATTTTTCCGTATTTAAGTTTGTTCTATCAGCATCCCTTTATATGTTCTTCTTGATCACGTCCATTTTCAAATAATTCAAAAAAGGCTGACATAATGATCTTGACTGAGATTATATAAGTACATACGATTTCTAAAAAAAAAAAAAATGCATATCCAAGGTCTAGGTAGAGAGAGATATGCATATAAGAAAACAGTACAAATTAGATAGATGGGGTTAACATTTAGGATATGCATCAGTAAAAATTAACATGTTGAATAGAAAGTGAGTGAGACAGTGTCTCATGAAAAGTGGCAGAGACACCATTAATAAATAACATGGACCAACTACAAAGGAATTAAACGATGATGTCTTTCATTTTCAATATTTCACGTATACCATTCTCGTGTCATTCCCATGCACTTAACATGTTTGCTCTGCTTCCCTCCTTTTTAATTTTACTGAACTAACCTTCCAACTACTTTTTCGGTTATCTCTATCTTTTCTCTGCATAATATGCAACAACAAACTAACAAATAAAATCGAGTTTGAATACATGTTACTAGTTTCGTGATAATGGTCACGGCTTAAATAACATCATAAATATTGGGATAAGGATACTTACATGATGTTGTAATCTACTTAATATTTAGGCTTATCGTATATTCCTAATATTTAGGATCTCTCTTGTATAAATACTTTGATCGTTCTATCAATATACACAGATTTTTCTTTCATTCATAACATGGTATCAGAGCAAGTTAATGATCTTTGATCTATAAACTTTCTTGATATCTTTGTTGATTTTTTTTTCTTCTTCTTTCTTACGCTTCTTCATATACTACTCCTACATATTTTTTTCCTATTCCTACTATTATGTCTACTTCTCCTACTTCTACGTCTACCTCTACGTCTGCTCTTGTGGAACAATCCTCTGGAGACTCCATATACTCTACATCCATCTGATAATCCAGGCTCTCTTATCACACCGGTTTTACTTCGGGGTGATAACTATTAAGAATGGGCAACGGAATTTTGGAACTCTCTACAAGCTAAACAGAAGATAGGGTTTATTGATGGTTCGATAACCAAACCGGCCTCTAACCTTGATCTTGCCCGATGGACCTCTACCAATTCTATGATTGTGGGTTGGATACACACTGCCATCGATCCACAAGTTTGCTCTACCGTTGCTCTTGTTCCAGAGGCTTTTAAACTTTGGGAGTCTCTCAAACGTCGGTTCTCTGTGAAGAACGGTGTTCGTAAACATCTCTTGGAGGAAGAGATTAACAACTGCAAACAGAACGGTCAATCTGTTCGTGAATTCTATGGTCGTCTCTCCAGACTTTGGGACGAGTTGCAGGGTTTTACATCGACTACTACCTGCACTTGTGCCGCTGCTGCTGAACTCGATAAGGAACATGAAGATAGACGTGTTCACAAGTTTCTCTTTGGACTTGATGAGTCTCGATTTAGTACTATACGGTCTCAAATTATTGATGAAGACCCGTTACCCGACTTGAACAGTGTTTATTCCCGTGTGATCCGTGTTGAACAACATATCAACACAATGCGTGCATCTGAAGTCAAACACGATGCTGTTGGTTTTTCCGTCAAGACAGAACTTGCGCCACTCTCCTACGGTTGCTCCTGTTACCTCTCGAAGTCGTGATCCGAATCGTTCATGCACTCACTGCAAACATAAGGGTCATGAAGCTTCCAAATGCTTTCTCCTACATGGTTATCCTGATTGGTTCTTCGAACAACAACGATCTTCTACCTCTCCGGGACAGAGCACTAGCGGTCGTGGTGGAGGACGGTCATACTCCTCTGGTGGTCGCAGTCGTGGCCGTGTGAGCACCGCATCTGCTACTGTCAACAATGCGCTCTCTTCCGTTCCTACTGACCAAATTGCGGCTCTCATCAATTTGCTCCAGACTCAACAGAATCAATTCTCTACCGAACGTTTGTCTGGTAAGACCGATCTTACTGATGTTATTATAGACACTGGTGCTTCTCACCATATGACAGGAGATTTGTCCTTGTTATGCAACACTTTTGACATTACTCTTTCTCCGCTTACTTTTTCTAATGGCACGACTTCTCGTGCTACCAAAATCGGCACCTTACAGTTGAATAAGGACTATTATTTGTCCAATGTCCTATATGTTCCCAACTTCAACTGTACCTTGCTTTCGGTGTCGCGTCTTCTTAAGCAAATCGGCTGTATTGCTATTTTCACTGATACTTTATGTGTTGTACATGACCGTTTTACGAGGACCCTGATTGGCGCCGGTGAAGTGCGAGAGGGGGTCTACTACTTCAAGGGTGTCAAGGTTGCACAAGCCCATCAAACCAGCAAGGGCAACATCTCTCCTTCTGTTTTATGGCATCATCGTCTTGGTCATCCTTCCTACAAAGTGCTTTCTACGTTACCGGTTTTTGATACTTTAAAAGTTGATTTTGGAGAATCATGATAACATCATTATTTTACTCATATTAGCTATAGTTTTCATATGCATTTAGGAAGATTTTGATAAGATTTCAAGTAGAAAAGTTCTATTATCAAGTATTTCAGGTTTGAAGAAAGTTTTACAGGTTTTATAGCAAAAAGGACCAAAAGACAAGGAAAATACATTTTAGGAAAGTTTCAAAGCTTTACAGTACGAGCAACTTTTGAAGAGCTTCCAGAACTCAAAATATATCATGCTTGGTGTCTATAGAAAGCTGGAAGAGTCATCTTTCTCCTCGAAGTGGAATCAAGTCAATATATTAATTGAATTGATAGTTTTGTATCAATATTATTAAAATAATACAAATCAATATTGGTTTGTATCAATTAATTGAATTGATTCTAACCTATTTAATAATAACTATGTATATCTCATTTATACATAAATTATTTAGTATTGTGATACATTTTGAGTGATTTAATTCAATAATATTTTTATTTTCATTTTGAGTGATTATCATATCATTATAACATTAGGATATGGAGAAGTCAGTAGGAGAATTAACCATGTGTCTTGTGATAGTTCGATTTGATGGTAGGTTTGAGGAGTGAATGAGTGTTAATGGTGATATTGTTGTTTTGTGTATGAAATATACATGTAAACCGTACTATGTGTTCTACTTAAACTATGAAAAAAAAAGAACACTCCTCAAAGTGTTGAAATCCATGGTTTTGGAGCTAAGCTTGAAGCGATTGAGAAACGTGGTGAAGTTTATGCCTGTTTAGAGACCATGTCGAGGATCTTAGTGTCAACGATTTTGAGACATGTACATGATATGCACTTCCACTCTTTAAATTTGGTTTGCAGATTTATGTTTCCATGTATAATTTTATATCTTTGACAGAATCAAAATATATCATAAGATTATACATTTTTATAAATGGTCATCAAAGAGGAGGAAAATTATGAATGATATTATATGGCTTATTAGTAGATTCTAAAAGGTTTTAGATGAGTAATAACTTTAAAGCTAGACTCTGGTATTGTATCAGTATTGTTGTATATGTGCCATGTGGGATAGGATGGATAGGAGAGGGCACAATTCCCATTCTTCTCATAATGTCTTAGTTGGTAACAATATTTTAATCAGTTTGGTTTTGCAACATATTGAGCCAAATAAATATCTAACGGGCCCAAAAACTTGCGAACTTGGTTTGGCCCATGGACAACCGACCAACGATTGCCAGCCCAATAGGAGTCATGTAAACCCTAATTAATAATAATCACAAAGTCTCTTGATCCAGCGCATCGCGTCTCTCACCATGTCCTCCAGATTATTCCCCAAGCCCACCAATACCAGAGCTTACTGTAAGATTCATCTCTTGCTCGAAATTGTTTATGATGTATGATCGGGATCTGTCTAGCTAGTTCTTCCTAGTATATTTTTGTCATCGATCTGGATTAGATCTGTAATTTTTTTTTTCTTTTTTTTTGGCGATCTTGTTCGTAAATTGATTGTTTAAATTCGTTTCCTCGTTTTGTTAAAACCTGGTATGGCAGGTCGTGACACACTTGTGATATGGGAATGGGAGGATTACGCAACACCAGAAAAAATTCAACCCTCGTTCGTTTAAGAAGAAAGTCAGATCAGCTCTCAAGAAGGACGGTTATAAAATCGGGGACTTGTCCATCTGGATTTACGCTCCTGAGAATACATGGTTGATTGATAGGCAATCGAAAGACAAATTTTATCACGCTGGACTTGAAGTCAGTCCCCTTAAAGGTGGTGATCAAAATTAATATTCCTTCATTCACTTTTTATATTCTAACTTGTAGTAATCTATATATATCGTCTATCTTTTTCATCTATTGATGTACGTGATATTCCAGGGGATAAACGTACCAGACTTCACAGGCTTCTGGCGGAAGCTATGGTCTGCTCATTTATCTGGACAGCTGAAGATACTAATGTTCTGATACTCTCTGAAAACAAGGAGTACCTTGAACAAGATCCCAGATTCTCTAGTTTTCGTGAAGGTTTAATAAACCAAGGTTTCCCTGTTGCCTTAGCACACCCAGATGAGGTTCTCCTGAACCAAGTAGATGAACCTGACTCTGAATATGATGAAGAAACTGCCTGTGAAGAAGAGTTAGCTGACTCCGAATCCAAATGCCAAGGACTCTCAACAACTGCCTCTGAAATGCCTGTGGATTTGTAACAATTTCGCCTCTGTATCTCCCCCAGGTTTATTTGGTAGTTAACTTGTATGATACTTTTATGATCGGCCGCCCATTGTTGTAATAAGACTTTATTGCTTGCGTGTATGCTTATGTTAAGACTTGGGTTTGAAATATGCTATTTATTTCAAGACTTGGTTAGAGAATTTTTTTTTTTTTAATTCCTTGAAGTCTTCCATATATCTCTTATGGTTTTTTATCCATATATGAATGATGCTTGCACACTGGTGCTTCTTGATGATGAAGTGTCCATTGAAGTATTCCAGCTCATTTGTCACGTTGGTAGCTCTATTGCGCTTATTCGAATGTGAGTTTGAGTGAATATTGAACTCCTAACTCTTCTCAATCAGTATCTTTGGAAACAATGTGTTAGAGAAGCTTTAAAGGTACTCGTTTTGATCTACTCTGGTTTTGTCAGAGACTTTTTTGCCTATAAGAAACTTGCCTCAGTCCAGTGACCTAACCTTGAATCATACTATGAATTCTATAATGTCAGCTTTATTCTAGATGTCACTATAAGGTAATGCATGTCAAAGAGTATATCAACTATGTAAAATGCAAATCTGTCCAACCAAAAAAATTCAAAACGTTACTTTCTAGATGTCACCAACGTTTTATGTATGCCTAATAAATTTACGAATCACACTTAAATTTTTCAAAAAAAGAAGAAATTGACGGTGCACCTTCATCAACACTTATATCAACTATGCAAAATGCAAATCTGTCCAACCAAATAAATTGAAAACGTTACTTTCTTAACCACTTTTAACTGAAAAAAAAAAAAAAAAAACCTTCGGTTAAAAACAAAGGCAAAAATGGGAATATAAAGATCAACTTTGTGTTGTTGTAGTAACAAAACTTTGTGTTGGTTGAGTTACATCTCGGACCGTTTACAGCTTGGTCCTTTTCTGGCCTTGCCTTCCTCTCTCCACCCGCCGCCCCAGCCGTTGGTGGCTGAAGCGGTTGTGGTTGCGGCTTTTGGCATGCGTTTGCTACTATTTCTTCCAAGGGCTTCACTACAATCTCCTGATAATGATTTCGTACATTACAAAACTCATATCTACACGGGGAGGAAAAAAAACAGCTAAAAATGCAAATGTTCAACACCTGATGGTACTCAGGTTGTCAAAAGCTGATTGTGCCTCCTTACTCCATTCAAAACAGTCTTTCTTCAGCAGATCAGTAAGAGGTCTTGCTAACACACCATAGTCTTTAATGAACCTCCTGTAATATCCTGTTAACTCCAAAAATCCCCTCAGTTCTTTCACTGACTTGGGAGCACCATAGCTTTTGTCTTTTCAGGATCAGTTGATACTCCTTCACCAGAAATGATGTGTCCCAGGTAATCAACTTGTTTCTGCCCAAACATGCACTTTTTCTTATTCGCAAACAATATGTGCTTCTCAAGTATCTTCATAACAATCGTCAAATGTTCCATATGTTCTTCCAATGTCGCACTATAGACCAGAATGTCATCGAAAAACACCAAGATGAACTTCCTTAGATAGGGTCGAAACAATTCGTTCATCAAAGCCTGAAATGTAGCAGGTGCATTCGTTAATCCGAATGGCATCACTAGAAATTCATAGTGTCCATCATGAGTTCTGAATGCTGTCTTAGCAGTGTCTTCATCCTTCATTCTTATTTGATGGTATCCCGCACGTAGACCCAACTTTGAGAATAACAACGATCCATTTAACTCATCCAAGAGTTGGTCTATCATCGGTATTGGAAACTTATCAGGTATAGTTGCTCGATTAAGAGCTCTGTAATCTACACAAAATCTCCAGCGATCATCCTTCTTCCTTACCAAGAGAACAGGGCTTGAGAATGGGCTCTGACTAGGCCTGATGATGCCTGCTTCTAACATCTCTTTCACCATTTTCTCCATAACTTCTTTCTGAGCATGAGGATATCTATAGGGCCTGACACTTATTGCATTATTTCCCGGAAGCAAGTTAGTAGAATGCTCTCGCCCTCGAATAGGAGGTAGATCTGTGGGAATTGCAAACACTTTATCAAACCGATCCAATATCTCTTGAATGCATTGCTCTGCAGGTTGAATCACTTGATTGACCAGTTGACGGTTGTATAATGCTACTTCCGCCCCTTTTGAGTTGACATTGTATCCACTTGATAGAGATTTCAGAGACATTCTTGATATATCCAAGTTGGATTCTCCTTTGATAGTCACTATCTTATCTTTGTATAAGAAGGACATTTCATTCTTCAACCAATTTACTTGACAATCTCCAAGTGTGCTTAACCAGTATATTCCCAATATGATATCGACTTGACCTAACTCCAAAACTACAAAGTCAGTCGTAAATTCCAGATTATGTACTTGGAAGCACACCTTCTCGCAAACTCCTGTTCCATGGACCATTACTCCTGATCCAAGTATCACATTTAAGGCTGGATGTTCTCTACTCTTCAGTTTAAGTTTCTGAACTGCTGCAAGAGATATAAAATTGTGGGTAGCTCCACTATCGAGCATAATAACTACACCCGAGTTTCCCACAATGCCTCTTGTCTTAGTCGTAGAGTGTGATGAAATTCCTCTGTATGAACTAAATGACAAGGCCATTCACTCTCCTATTTGCTCTTCATTGTTCTGCTCATCTCTGCTATCATCTAGCACTTCCACTTCATACCCATTGAAAACTGTCAAAACTCGAAGTTCTTTGTTAGGACACTTGTGATCTTTGGACCATGGGCCATCACATTTAAAACAAAGTCCCTTTCTTCTCTTCTCATCAAGTTCAGCACTCGAGTTGTGTCGTCGAGGTCTCTGTTTGACTTTTGCTTGTGGTTTATCCGATCCTTGAGCCACATCAGTCACAATTGCCTTCGTCTTCCAATTGTTTGATGTGTATGAGTGAGTATTCTTATTTTCCGAATTGTAAACTTCTTTGTTCTCTTTATTAGCTAATAAGAGCTCCTTCTTAACTACTCTTCGTAGAATACTAGATTCCATTGCTCTTGCTTCTGCCACCATTTCAGGTAAATCTCTTGGCTTTTGCATATGAACCAGTTCCTGCATCTCTGGAGTTAAGCCATTCAGAAAGATGCCTTCCAGTTTCTTATCATCCAAGCCAGACACTTGTGATGAAAGGTCTTCCAATCGCTAAACATAATCAGCTATGGATCCAGTTTGCTTAATACAAAAGAGACTCTGACTTGGTCCTCTTATTTTTAGATTACCAAACGCAATAACAAGCTCTTCTTGAACTGATCCCAGCTCACAAACTCCTTCCTGTTAATTTCCTAGTTGTACCAACTCAAACCTTCACCTTGCAAGCTCACAGCCACCAAAGCCAATTTCTCTTCATCATTGTATCTACCAGTTCTGAAAAATCTCTCCACTGTTGCGATCCAGCCAAAGGTTCCCACACCCTCAAACACAGCCATCTCCACATTCTTGAGTAAGTTTTCTCTAATTCCAGGCCTAATCGAACTACGGCAAGGTTCCGAGTTAGGGATTGATACCTGATTATGTTGAACTTACGATCCCGAGTTGTAATCTTGACTCGTTCCTCGGATTTCTTGGGTTGTTGGTCTCCCTGGTAACGCATGAAGTAACAGATCGAGTTTACGCTCAATCTCTAACAGACATCGATCATGAGCTCCGATCTTATCACTTAACCCATCGATTCTTGAATCCATGCGAGTCTCCGTACAACACATCATTGACGCCATATCAGCAAGCCGATTGTAACATTCCACCGCCGAAGCTTCTACTTGTTCCGCCGTCGCCGCCTCCTTGATCGGTGTTAAAATCTGCTCCATCACCATCGTCGATTTGAGAAATTTCTCAATTCGATAAAATCCCCAATTCTGCGAACCCTAACTCTTCTTTCGCGTTGACGCTTCAAACTAGTTTCACCGCACCAATGGTTAAGAAAGAAACTGTAAATTTCCTTTATTAACTCTCAAGAATGATACAAGTGTTTCCCGAGAGCTCTAGACGCAGCTAGACATTACTCTCGTTCCCTCAGAAGTCGCATAAGACTCTGTTACAACTCACAAACAACATAAACTTCCCAACTAACAAACAACAACCTTTTATACTAAAAAGACTTGCATGTGTTCGCTTCTCTCCGTACACGTGAGCTTCAATCTTCATTCTTCCTTCTGATATACACTCTATGAGGCTTATCAGTATTAATGTTCGAATTGGTCTCAG
Organism: Camelina sativa; assembly: GCF_000633955.1. Classification (NCBI taxonomy): domain Eukaryota; kingdom Viridiplantae; phylum Streptophyta; class Magnoliopsida; order Brassicales; family Brassicaceae; genus Camelina; species Camelina sativa. The sequence continues at coordinate 9,639,935 of NC_025695.1, read as the reverse complement.
TTTCGTGGATATCATATTACTCAGTCACAGAGACTGATGATTTTCATAAGCTTTTGGTAAAAGTGTTGTGTTTTTTCTCAATCTCAATCACAAAGACTTATGTTTTTTTTACTTCACTCGAAGACCTTCTTTGAATAATTTGTGCAAGGTAAGCCTCTTAAAGGTTAATTTCTCTGTTCTTGATGTGAACTCGAATACATACTATTATTGCAATTGATTTATTTTTTCTTTTTCTTTTCTAGTCTGTATTAGGATATGCAGTGCAGAAAGACGGTGTTCCCCACAATTGTGTTCATGACGCAGAAGCTGCTATGAAACTCGTACTTGCTATAATAGAGAAAGGAGTAGAAACCTCCCTTCCAATGACTAAAGAGGTACACTCTCACGTTCTGACCAAGGATGAACATTTGTTTAGAAAAATTTCCTCTTAATGCATGCGTGACTGAGTAGGCTATTCGAGGAACATCCTCTCTGAGGAGAAGTATTGTAGTTGAGTTTTCTAGCTTCCAAAAATCATGTAGTCTGGTTTGTGTATAAGTCTCGGATTATCTGTTTATCTGGCTAGAATGTGATTTTGAGTATCTTGAACATCTAGATAGACTCTTGTGCATATGCCACATAACATTAGGTGATGTTTTTGTAAGGCAAATTTTTACATACTTTAATACAAGTTGCATCTACAATTATAAAAGCAAATACTTATACTTTGTCTGCATATAAACATATAGATGTTGGAAACTAAGAAGTCAAGACTCTTGCTTCATAATATACCTCACAGTGTTCCATCTGAAGAGTTCGTCGAAGTTTTTTCCGGAACTTTCACACCCGAAATTAAGGTAGGAATCCCTAGAACACGTACATATTATCCATCCCAATATTTATTCTCTTTTTGTTTTTCTGAACGACAATTTGTGTTTTTTTCCGTGTGGGAAGCCATTGAAAAGACAAGGGAGTTGCTACTATAGTGCGGTTGTTGTTTTTAGTAGTTCAGCAGAAGCAAATAAAGCTTTTGAAAACATTGGTGGAGACTTGGGAAAGGTTAGTTTAATAGCATCATCTCTCTGGTCAGTTTCAGGATCTGAACAGATGAGTGAGTTGTAATAAGTTTCTACGCATTTCTCTTACAGGACTCGGCGCAAGTCTGCCGAAAAAGCAGGTTTTTCTAAAGCCAGGTTCACGCTCAGGACCTATGTTACACTTATACGTTCGTAAAGTGGTTGAAGATGATTCTGTTGAGGATATCTGTGCAACAAAGAGAAGTAAGTTACCCGGAGGATATGAAGGCGAGTTGTAAGTGTTGGTTTTAGGCGGAAGAGACTGAAAGAGAGAGAAGTCGGCAAAGAGAATAATGTAAAGATAAGATTCTTTAAGTATATCTTACAAAGTTTAACAAAAGACTATTTATACTAGGGAAAACTAGGGCTACACCCTTTACAGCCGATAGCATAAGTGATAGGAACAGGGAGAGAGAAATGGCTCTTCCCAAGAGTGAAAGCGACCCTTCCTTTGTTTTCTTAAGAGAAGCAAGACCCGTGACTCCTCTCTTTCTTCTTCTCTAACGGCTATAAGGAGAATCTCGAACCTTCTGATGGTCTTAATACAACCAGGCCTCCTTACTCTTCCATACACTCATAGATAACTCGTCCTTATCGCATGGTTGTACGGACGACCTCACCATAGTTGTACGGACAAGATGATCGCGGTCAATACTCCCCCTAAAGCTTAGCCGAGTGAAATAACTAAGCTTGGAACCCGTGAAAGATCACCTCATTAAAAAAAACCTTAACATAGAAAACCACATGGGACAAAACTATGTTAAGGGAAAAAGAGTGTGATCTCCACAGGTTAGGGAAGTTTATCACGGATGTGTGGGATCTACTAGTCCAAGCTTGCTGGAGATGTATTCGCAAACTTGAGAACTAGTAGCCTTGGTGAAGATGTCCGCCAACTGGTCTTTGCTTGGAGTGTGGCACGGCAAGACTACACCTTCTTCAATCTTCTCTTGCACTTTATGACAATCCACCTCAATGTGCTTAGTCCTTTCATGGAAGACTGATTTTGTTGCTATGTGTATCCGCTGCCTTATTATCACAATGCATAGTGATTGGTTGATCAGACTCCACTCCAAGATCCTTGAGAAGACCTTTGAGCCATGTGAGCTCGTTGGTTAGCTTCTTCATGGCCCTATACTCTGATTTGGCACTTGATTAAGATACGACTTTTGTTTCTTTGACTTCCAGGTTACTAGATTTCCTCCAACAAATGTACAATACCCTGTCGTGGACCTCCTATCCATTGTGTCACCAGCGTAGTCCACATCACAGTAGCCGACAAGTTCAGTGTTATTGTTCTTGCCCATCCAAATGACTCGCCCCGGACTACTCTTGAGATAACACAGAATCCGCTCGAGTGTTTGCCAGTCAAAGTTAGTTAGGGGCTTCATATGTTGGCTGACTTGGTTCACCGCATAGCATATGTCCGGCCTTGTGATCGTGAGATAGATAAGCTTTCCCACCAGCCTACGGTAGCGTCCCACATCTTCATATGGCTCGTGTAACTTGTTAACCGGAGCACCGATTGTTGGCTTCTCCCCCTTTCACTTGACCTGGTAACCTTCCTCGAGTGGTGTCGACACCGGTTTTGCTCTCATCTTACATGTCTCATGTAAAAGGTCAAGTGTATACTTCCGTTGAGAAAGAAACAATCCCTCCGGAGAGCGAGAGATTTCGATCCCAAGGAAGTATTTAAGTTCACCTAAATCCTTAATATCAAAGGTAGAGTTAAGAAGAGCCTTAGTGGCACAAATACCCTCCTTATCATCACCGGTGATGATTATGTCGTCGACATAGATGAGAGCTACTACACGGCCACCGTTTGTGCGAAGGGTGAAGAGAGTGTGATCAGCCTCAGAGCGTTTGAAACCATTGGTATGCAGTGTCGAACTGAGCTTGTGGTACCACGCCCGTGGAGATTGCTTAAGACCGTAGATCGCCTTATGGAGTCGAAGAACTTTACCCGGAGCAACGATGGCCTCTAAACCTGGTGGAGGATGCATGTAAACTTCCTCGGTCAGCTCCCCCTGAAGAAAGGCATTCTTGATGTCCATTTGACATAGATCCCAAGAGAGGTTAGTGGCCAAGGACAAGACCACCCGGACGGTATGGAGTTTAGTGACCGGAGCAAAGGTATCCGTGTAGTCCAGCCCATAGGTTTGTGTAAAGCCCCGTGCCACCAAGCGGGCTTTGTAGCGCTCCACTTCACCGGTACTAAGGTACTTGATATTGAAAACCCACTTAGAACTGACAGAACCCTTTCCTTTTTAGGGAGATCCGTCTCGTCCCAAGTCCGGTTCCGGATCATGGCCTTGGTTTCGTCGTCCACCGCATCAAGCCATTCCTTATGTTGCTTGGCCTCCTCGTAGGTTTGAGGTACAAAATGCTCATCAATCTTACCGAGGAAGGCAGCATGGTCCGAGGAAATCAGGTCAAGTGAACATACGGCCTGAATATGGTGGGCCACAGCTTGGTTGTTATAGTAAACCCTCTTCTCTTTCCATGTAGACGGATGAGAGCGGATTCGGTTACTTCGCCGAGGTAGTGGCTGGGTATTAGGCTGGTCTGGTTGGTCAAGAAGTTCTTCCCTATCTTCGTTGCTTGTCAAGTTGTCTTGTTGTTCGATATGAGCTGGTCCGGTAGGGGCTTCCGTTGTTGTCGGTACTATGTGTTCAGGAACTTGGTCCAATGGTGAACTTGCATCCTGCCTATTTTCGGATTTACTTGATGATGATGGTAAAGGATCGACACTGGCGGTGTCCTGCTCGCCAAGTGGTGTTGAATTCATGATGCCCAGATGGTCAAGAAGGAATCGCAAGTTGGCTGCCTGATCAGAGTTAGGCTGATATAAGTCTTTTAAGCCTTCCCAGTCCTTCTTGTCGTAGTAGTCTTGTTGTTCAAGAAATTTCACATCTCTAGAGATTAGTGTGCGGCCAGTGATGGGATCGTAACAATTGTACCCTTTTTGACTTGGTTAGTAGCCTATGAACATACTCCTAGTGCTCTTGGCCTCAAGTTTATTCCTTTGTTCTCCAGGTACTAAAACAAAACAAACACACCCAAACACGCGTAAGTGATCAAGAGAAGGTTTAACTTTTGTTTAGTACCTCATAGGGTGATATGTCATTTAAGACTTTTGTTGGTGTCCGATTGATCAAATAGCACGCCGTCATGACCGCATCTCCCTAAAACCTCTTAGTGACATTCGAATGAAACATCATTGATCGAGCCACCTCCACTAAGTGTCGATTTTTCCTCTCGGCCACCCCATTTTGTTGAGGCGTGTATGGACAACTGGTCTGTTGAAGAATGTCGTGCTTAGCTAGGTGCTCTTTGAGTTTGTGGCTTGTATATTCACCTCTATTATCCGATCTTAGTACCTTTATTTTAGTATTAAATTGATTAGTAACATAATTCTGAAAGTTTACAAAGGCATCATATACTCTATCTTTAAATGGTAACAAGGTGAGCCAAGTATATTTAGACTTTTCATCAATAAAGGTCACAAAATACTTGTTATTGTCCCTAGATAGGCAAGGAGATGTCCACACATCAGAATGTACTAAGTCAAAGCAATGTTCATAAATAGTACTTGATTTAGGGAAAATAGACTTGCAATGTTTACCAAGAATACAAGACTCACAAGTAGAGTTATCAAAAGAGACATTAGGCAACATTAATTCAAATGCACGAAAGTGAGGGTGGCCTAATCTAGCATGCCACACATCACTTGAACTACTACTAAGACTTGAAATAAAAGAAAAGGATTTAGAAGGACTTGAAGCTTTCTCTAGGACATATAGATCTCCTCTACCATCTCCTTCTCCAAGAACCTTTCCACTCTCAATATCCTGAAAATGTACACTGTTAGGTCCAAAAATAGCATAACAATTCAAATCCGTAGTAGCTTTCTTTACCGATAAGAGATTAGAAGTAAATGAGGGCATAAAGAAAGCTTTAAAACTTTTATCAAACAGTTTTAGTTCTCCTATTCCTTTAACATGTACTAGGTCCCCATTAGCAATAATCACATTACCTAGAGCCGGTTTTATGTTGTGTATAAGACTAGGGTTACTAATCATATGGTGAGAAGCACCCGAGTCAACAACAAGTGATGTACTAGGTTTTGAAGCAAAGAAAGTGGTACCGGAGTCCTTTAGAGCGGCAATGGATTTGATAAGGGCCTCCAGGTCCGACTTTCACACCAGGTCTCCAAGAGAAGCCACCATGGCCGTGGCTGCTGCGCCTCCTTGGTTCGCTGCTCCGGTGCCTTGACCGCTCGATCCTTCTTGAGAGAGGTTGGCCTTGAACTTCGCCGGCTTGAGGTGTGGGTGAAGAATCCAGAACTTGTCTTTTAGATGACCCCTCTTCTTGCAATGGTCGCATACCATCGTTTTCCGGTCCTCATGCTTGTACACTCCCTTATTTGCCATAGCCAGGTCCTCCTTACCGCTAAACAAGCCTAGCGACCCTTGCTCTTTTTAAACTTGAGAACATACATCCTCAAGGGTAGGAAGCTTGTCACCACGGAGGATATGCTTGATAAGGTCGTTGAACGCCGGATTCAGAGTGAGAAGAAGGCCAAAGACCTTGTCTTGTTCCTTTCTTTCGTTGAGAATGGCCGGATCTATGGTGCTTGGTCGAAGCATTTCTAGTTCGGCCCAAAGAGACCTAAACTTGCCGAAGTGCTTTGTGAACTCCAAGTCTTCTTGGTGAAGACAGTTGATAGCCTTTTTGACTTCAAACACCCTGGTCAAGTTGGTCACATTTCCGTACATGTTCGCAAGTGTCTCCCATAACTCCTTGGCCGTCTCACAGTACGAGTATGCCTCAAGGATTGGTGCATCAAGCGAATTCTGAAGAATGGCAAGCACGGTCTGATCTTCTTGGAACCATTTGACTTCCTTCTCGAGTTCAACCTCCTTGTCTTCTTCCTTTTCTTCTTTACCGTCGTTCTTGGTGACTTTCTTGGGGAGTTGGTCCATTTCAACGTGAATCCATAATCCTCGGCCACTCAACGCCGTCTTTGTGGTTCTTTTCCACAACAAATAGTTTGCCCCCTTTAAGACCACCGGAGTAACGATAGGTTTGGTAGTGTCCATGAGCAAGATTTGCGAGAGAGAGAGAGAGAGAGAGAGAGAGAGAGAGAGAGAGAGAGAGAGAGAGAGAGAGAGAGAGAGAGAGAGAGAGAGAGAGAGAGAGAGAGAGAGAGAGAGAGAGAGAGAGAGAGAGAGAGAGAGAGAGAGAGAGAGAGAGAGAGAGAGAGAGAGAGAGAGAGAGAGAGAGAGAGAGAGAGAGAGAGAGAGAGAGAGAGAGAGAGAGAGAGAGAGAGAGAGAGAGAGAGAGAGAGAGAGAGAGAGAGAGAGAGAGAGAGAGAGAGAGAGAGAGAGAGAGAGAGAGAGAGAGAGAGAGAGAGAGAGAGAGAGAGAGAGAGAGAGAGAGAGAGAGAGAGAGAGAGAGAGAGAGAGAGAGAGAGAGAGAGAGAAAATAACTAAGAATGTCTAGTAGCGAGTATAGAGAGAAATATTGAAGAGAATAGAGTATAAGGGAGAATAAGAGTAGATTTAGAGAATCAAAGATCGAAAAACATGCTCTGATACCATGTTGGTTTTAGGCGGAAGAGATTGAAAGAGAGAGAAGTCGGCAAAGAGAATAATGTAAAGATAAGATTCCATAAGTATATCTTACAAAGGTTAACAAAAGACTATTTATACTAGGGAAAACTAGGGCTACACCCTTTACAGCCGATCGCATAAGTGATAGGAACATGGAGAGAGAAATGGCTCTTCCCAAGAGTGAAAGCGACCCTTCCTTGTTTCCTTAGGAGAAGCAAGACTCGTGACTCCTCTCTTTCTTCTTCTCTAACGGCTACAAGGAGAATCTCGAACCTTCTCATGAGCTTAATACAACCAGGCCTCCTTACTCTTCCATACACTCATAGATAACTCGGCCTTATCGCATGGTTGTAACGGACGGCCTCACCATAGTTGTACGGACAAGATGATCACGGTCAATAGTAAGAAACAGAAGAGAGAATATCATTCTGAGGAAACCAGAGGATAAGATTAAAGAACTGAAGCAGAAGCTCAAAGCAAAGGATAAGATTGATAGATTACCTTAAAAAGCAACTAAGGAAGAAGAAAACAGTCTCGGTATTGTTTTAAAATTGGCATCGGAGTGTCTTGGTAATTTTGATTGCACTGTTTTGTGTTTATTCCGGAAAATTGTTTTGCTAATTAGGTTGACCATCATAGACTAAAATTCTAATTCCCAGATTTGTTATTTATTATGTAATTCAAGAAGTCAAATTAATTAGAACAACCATCAGAGACCATGTATGATTATATAAATTCCGACATCCTTTTGCATCTTTTACTGTGTATCTTTCATGTCAAAGATAATATAGAACAACCATCTTAGGCTCCTGCTATACCGAACAAGGCACATTGAAATAAGGTGATGTTCTAATTGGCTTCCATAAGTATCATACCAAGATGAATCGTAAGTTGCTCAGAAATTTTGCTTTGAGGAACGGCTTGTTTTCGTGGACAAGTCTTTTTTTGTAGTTCTATTACTGCTCCATAAGCTCTTATTTCTATTACTGCTACATAGTTTTATTAATCAAATAAATCCATGAGAGTCATGAGACCATTGGATATGTACCAAATTTAAACATTATCAGAGGACTACTTATGACAATATCCAAGAGAATATACTGCAGGTAAATAGTTGTGTGAGAAATGCTTCACAATGTCATCATCCGGGCAGTGACTTGTTTTATCTGTATGTTATTGTCATGAGCTTTTCGTTTACCTAACTGTCATTTTCACAAACTGTGGACAGCTCATTGATTTTCCAGGTAATCGCAGCTTCAATAAATTAATTAACAATGGAGTTTTGTAAAGGGAAGATCAGTAAAACTTTGGACAAAGTTTATTCATTGATAAGAGGAAACTAGACGGAAATGAAAACTACAACGAGTCCATAGCTACGACTTTTAGGGAAATCAAACTAGTCTTAAAACAGAAACGAAACCAAGTATCAGTACATCAATATATCACAGTATCACACCAGTCTTAATTATTACGTACCGATATTAAAACAAGCAGCAAACACATAAACTAGTCTTCCTCTCCTGCGAACCCTGATCGGCAATTTGGACACCTCTCGTTCTTCCAGATCCATGAAGCAAGACAGTGTTTGTGAAACACATGACCACATTTCATACCCAAAAGCTTAGACGCGTCGTCAGGTAGAGCCTCCATACAGCAGGAACATGGGTATGAAGTACGTTGGGGCTCACAATCTGCACCGTAAACATCCCACCAAAATTCTTCCGGCATCACATGTAACGTACCGACTCCTTCTTCAGCTATGAGCGTGAAATTATCCATTTCGAGTCGGGAATCACTTACGAAGTTAGCCATTTTAGTAGCATTGTGTGTCCAATTCCTATTATTGTCGTGGTCATAAAGATCGTAACTAATGAGCCGAATAAGCTCCTCTTTGGAGGCACCTTCGTACCTCTCTGATTCAATATTGAATGAATTAGGCTGAGACTCGTCGTCTATCTGAATCTGATCAATAAGTATATCGTGCCCGTTGATGGGACGATATACATGCCGCTTGAATTGCTTCTCGATTATGGTAATAGTGCTCCTGTATGGGTTCATTACGACATAGATGGGATGAAAATAAATCTGGTCCGGCATGGCCAAACACCTTGCACCACATATTTTCAAAAAACAAGTGTAAGAAATCCAAATTTTGTGGATCTCTCAATTCTGAGAAATATTTTTACCAAACCCTAAAAACACATATACAAGTTCCATATATCACCATAATAACAGTTCAAGTTCAAAAAAAGAAGCGAAACTAGCATGCATGTAAAAAATTAACGGTCACCCCTTTAAGCATTAAATAATAGTTCCAAGTGCATCACTACAAAAATTTAATTACCATGAAAAAAAAAACATATCTTCATATATAAGAATCTCATTTTTTTGTGTGTTAAAGAACAAAAAAGCAGATAATTTTTGCACACAAATTTCTGAAATCCCAAGTTAAGAGAGAGAGAGAGGGGAGGAGGGAGAGTAGCTAGTACCTGTTCTGAAGCTTGACTATCTCTGTGAACAATAAGAGAGAAGACCAAATATAATCAAAGGTGAATTAGCTCACTGAACAAAACAAAAAAACTATTGAAGAAAATAACCAACTATTTGAAAAAATTAAGAATTTAGGATCAGGGGTAGAGAAAATTACCAATTTAGTGTTGGTTGATGGTGGTGATGGTGGCCGGCCGGCAAAGGTAGCCGGCGAAGGTGGTCGGCGGAGGTATCCGGCGGAGGTGGCCGACGGAAGTAGTCGCCGGAGTTGGTCGCCGAAAAAGTTCGCTGGAGTTTGTCGTCGGAGAAGGTCGCCGGAGTTGCTCGTCAAAGAAGGTCATCGGAGTTGTTCGTCGGAAAAAGTCGCCGGAGATGGTGACCGGAGAAGATCGCCGGAAATGATGGCCGGAGAAAGTCGCCGGAGGTGGCAGTGGCTGGAGGCTGGAGGTGATGGTGGTTGGAGGTCGGAGGTGGCGGTGACCGGTGAACGGTGACCGGAGGTGGTGGCTGGAGGAAATCTAAACCCTAGAGGTTACACTGAGAACCCTAGTGGAGATGGTGGTAAAGAGGTGGTGATGATAATGGTGGTAGAGGATAAAAGTGGTGGCCGGAGGTGATGATAAAGGGATAGATAGAGGTGGTGGTGGAAAGGTAACATTATATATATTGTAGTTTATATACACTATATCATAGTTATATGGTTAGAGTAGTTATGGATTTAATTTTAGTTTTTTTTGTTAGTTTTGCCAATTTCCCTATAATCAACCATCAGCGTGAAAAAATACAAAAAAAAAAACATAAATTTCCAGCTGAAGATATTCGACCAATGGCCCACTATCTAAGATGGGGGAAATTAAAAGGCGTAGATAGACAGTGGGTAGCCTTTTCGTACTATGAAACCAAATATTTATTGATGAAGCCTCTGATTATCCCTATATATATAGATGGATATAAGAGAAATATAAATATCAAACTACCCTCAGTTTTCCTAAACTGCCACGGAAAAGTAGTTATAATTAAAGAGTCATTAAGAGTAGTTTAGAGATATAATTAGCAACGGGTCGGTTCAATTTAGTAAATAACACCCGAAATTAGAATATTGGATACTTTACTAATCGGATATTATCTTTAATATCTTTAATATCTATTAGGTATAACCCATAATAGATATTATCTTTTATTAATTATAAATAATTTTAGTAAACATTTAGAATCTAAAAGGGTTTCCCAAAAATTGTTAGGCGAAAATGCTATATTTTTGGAAACTATAATGACTAGAATTTAAATTTTAGAAATAGAATTTGTGTATAAGGATCTTAGGGGGTGTATTCAACTTAACATTTTAAGTGATTTGTGTAAAAATTACAAATTTTATGTTATTCAATCATGGATTTTAAAAAATCTCCTGAAATCCACTGTTATTCAACTGATAATTTAAAAATCTACTTCAAAATAGTTTGTAGATTTGGATTTTAATAAGTTTTAAGGATTTTAGAGGATTTGAGAGGATTTGTTTTGTTAAAAATACAGAAATTCAAATCTCATGGTTTTAGGTGGAATTTGAAAGAATTTTACCATAAATCATATCAACTCTCCTAAAATCTATCAAAATTCCAAATTTCCTAAATCCCATAAAATCCTCCCAAATCATTGTTTCAATACACCTCCTTAATCTTTATAAAAATTTTAACTATCAAACAATATCGTATTGTTAGTGATTTGATTAATTCTCTTTCAGAAATCTAATTAAGAGGGAGTATTGAAATCTGGATTTTAGAAGATTTTTGACAAAAAAAAAAATCCTCTGTTATTCAACTTGTGATTTTTAAATCACTTACCAAATCCAATGTTATTCAATATGATATTTTTATAAAATCACTCACAATTTTTTGTTATTTAATTAATAATTTATGAAAATCATATCAAATCAATTGTTATTCAAATCATAAGAGGTTTTGTAAGATTTGTTATTAACACTTCGAATTGAATCCAGATTCAGATTCTCCAATCAATTTTGTATTCCAAAATCCTCCATTGTTTGTTACAAAACATGATCACACAAATATAAATCAAATCCCACTACTAGTAGCGAATAAGTTCAATCAATGCTTGATTCATTAAGATGTCAGTGCATCAGACGTCGTTTATATGCATTACTATCCTAGCTTTTTGAAATTGATCCCAGATTATAGTCACTAAGTTTGGAATATAAAGGTCATGAGAAAAAGCATACAAACATAATCTTGCTCTGGCGGTATGGCTGCTTATACATCCTGGCTCGTGTTTCGTATTGTCATCTTTATTCTTGTTATGTTTACGATCTTCATCGAAGTGAGATAATTTTTTTAACGTGACTTGTCTTGTAACCGAGTTAATTGTTCATTTCTGTCTAGGTTTACTACAATCAAATATAAATAAACAAGTTTGTCACTTATTTCTTATTTAATTGTTTATGAAACTAATCATAAAAGTAGATCTAGGATAGGATGGAAACTGCTTCAGTTACTACCTTATGTCAGGCTAAATTCACTTACCATACACAAAAAAATTAATGTCTTAATCTCCAAACTCGGAGCCAATAACAAGAACATGCAGGGGAGAGGCTATTCATAGTCATATATGTAGAAATAAAAGCAACAGGAACCAACTTAAAAAAAAAAAAAAGATTTCAAGTTTTTAGTTTCAACACTTCCGAGCTCTTAAATTGATTCCACATCTTGATCACATAGATATGAAGGGGTCCTGATCTGATGAGTTACTGTGCCTTCCATTGCTTTGATTTCCCTCTTCATCGTCACTAAGCATTATCACATCTGCGTAGAGATTTGGTCAAAGAACAATAGAACATATATGGTTTTAGTATTTTTAAAGCCAAAAGCACAATCAGTCAGTGACGACACACAACATATAAAAAGAAAAACACTTGAATCACCTTCTTTTGCGTCCAGCTTAGGTTTTTTTACAGGTCTTGCACTACCTGAAGCCTCACCACCACCCTTCATCTCAGTGATATCATCATCATCAACAGACATTATGAATTTGATATCCTTTTCGACGGTCTGTAGCATCTTCTGCATTTCACCAAACTTGTTGTGCAATCTCTTCCTTCCTCTGCAATTCTCGTCCTTGCTTTTCCACAATATCATCAACAGTGAAACCATGCGTTTTCTCTAGAAGCTCAATCGTTTGGGTTAGACTCTCGTTCTCTAACACCAGACGCTCATTCTTGTCTGTCAAAGTCTTGTACTCAGCAATTGAAACAGTTTCGGACGACTTGTTGTTCCTCTTCTCCGATTGGTTCCAACGACTAGACATTGTTGTCTTCAATCACTTCAAGCTTAACCTAGATTAACACAAAAACACAAATCACAAAAAATGGCTGGAAATTTAAAGACGCTCTACATCTATCTATCTACAAAACCCTAAAGCTCAGATCTTTTGTTGACCAAACTAAAATGGTAGAGACAGCTCACACAAGATTTGGTCTTCCTAAAACGGATTCCTATCATTTTGTCCTAAACCCACACCGGAATTACAAAACAGAGAAAAAAGGATCTTTCCAGAGAAAAGCTTACTCGGAAGAGTAAAGCGTCCATCTTTTTCTCAGTTACAGAGAGAGAGGAGAGCTCGGAGCCGATGATAGAGAGACTAAGCGACAAAGATGGAATTGAGTCCTAGATAACACACAAGAGCGGGGAAATGCGAAACGAGTGTTAATTAGAGTGTGTAATTAATTAGTATTATCCACTAAAATCATATTTAGAGTAATCTTCACCACTCATTATTAGCCAAGCGGACCCATTGGTTTGATGTGGTTGAGCGGTACTCTAACGATAACAACAAGACTTTCAAGTGAGCTTTTTCCACCAGCTCTTGTAACTTCTTTGATTCCTGTTATATTGTCCCTTTTGTAGTTAAATTCGGGGAAGCTTTTGAATTCAGCATTAAGTTTGTGAAAGAGAGTAGTTTAGTAAACCTTTTTGGTGTCAACTATGTGCAGGCAAACAACAAAGACTAGCAGGTGTCTCAATTTGGAATCCTACAATTATCTCTCTAATCACTTGATGAGACATCAAGACTTCTTTTATTTTCTTCATTGAATTTGGTTTCAATGCAGGCATGAACCTCAGTATTCACGGCTTGCTAATTGGGAAGGCATCAAAAAGATTAGTAGTTTAGCCACATATCCATAAGTTAAATGCATTGAAACAAGCAGAGTTCATGAGAAAATAACTTACATACTTCTTTTGCTATCAACGTTGTCTATCGAAACAGAAAGTAAATCGGTACATATGTTGTGTACAGGTGGGTTCGAGCCACCAATGAGTTTCTTGGCGCCCTTAGCTGCAGTCGTTATATGCATATACAGAAAGTAAATGTTTGTTTTTTAGAATTGCAGTTTAGATTATACAACTCTTCTGTCTATTGCTTTCTTCCTAAGATAATCAAATTTTTGTTGCAGATTGAAGAGAAAAGAAGCTCAGAGTCATCAGGGAAACAAGAGCCTTTGATAAACCAAGGCCCGTACCTAAACATTGCAGAAGACGGGTTAGTGGAAGCAGTCAAATACGAGAAAGACACCACTACCACCACCGAAGCAGAGAGGACGAAAGCCTGAGGAAGATGTAACAAAGAGAAGCTTTAAGGAACTGTGTCGGCAGACGTCACGGCCCATATGGTTGCTTGGTTACAGGTTTGCCTTTACTTGGACTGCTTCTAAACTATCTCTTCCGTAAGAAGCAACGACCTACAACAACATCCAAATCCTGAAAGTTGCTTCCTTTCTCAACGACTCCATTCATCCATTCTTATATGATCGATCTGTNATCAGTCAAATACGAGAAAGACACCAATACCACCACCGCATCATCAAAGCAGAGAGGACGAAAGCCTGAGGAAGATGTAACAAAGAGAAGCTTTAAGGAACTGTGTCGGCAGACGTCATGGCCCTTATGGTTGCTTGGTTACATAGGCATGGTTACAGGTTTGCCTTTACTTGGACTGCTCCTAAACTATCTCTTCCGTAAGAAGCAATGACCTACAACAACATCCAAATCCTGAAAGTTGCTTCCTTTCTCAACATCTCCATTCACCCATTCTTATACGATCTGTCCTAAGTTTTTAGAATCCTAATTAAAATTGTCCTAAGCACAAATCCTCCTAGCTAATTAAACATTTATACTAATTATATTCTACTTAAAAAAATTTATTTTCAAAATACTATCTTTTAAAAAATAAGAGACTCAAAATTATATCCTACCATTGGAGGGGATAATTTTAATTAAGATTCTAAAAGTTCTTATTTTATAAACAGTACATAATATATTGTTTAAAAATTATAAGAGACTCAATTTTATATCCCACCATTGAGGATGCCCTTACATACCTAAAATTCCACAAATTTGTAATTACATAAATAATTTTACTAAATTTTAATCTGCAAAGAGATCTGGTCAAAGAACATATTTAGTATCGAAAACACAAAATTAGTATAGACTATCATATGATGTGAAGTAACCTTAGTACTATCGTTTGATACACTCTTGTTCACTTCAGGTTTCTCTGCAACTTTTGTAGTACGCGAAGCCACATTGTTTCATCTCTGTTTCTTCAAGCGACCTGGCTTTAAGTCTTATCCTTTTCCAGGCCATGCTATAACCATAGATTGAAAGAGAAGTTAATGTAAGGAAAAGAAGCTTCTACCAAGTCTCTAAAAAAAGGTTTGGCCATCTAGGTAATAAGACGAAAATATTACCACTAGGTCAAAACTCTAGAGCTTCTGACCAGCACATAACCAACTAACACTTGACTGGGGTTGGTCAGCAAAGAATATTTTGGTTGAACATTTGTTTACTTGATGTTACATAGTTTGGACAACAGTAGCCTTCAGTTATTTTTTTTTTAATGAAGACATATCTTCAGTCAATTATGTCTCAATAACACAGATAAAACTCATTGTATTGGTGTTCATTTGATTTGGTGTATTGATTTTCTTTTCCATCTTCCTTTAGTGT
The DNA here is from genome assembly GCF_000633955.1 of Camelina sativa. Classification (NCBI taxonomy): domain Eukaryota; kingdom Viridiplantae; phylum Streptophyta; class Magnoliopsida; order Brassicales; family Brassicaceae; genus Camelina; species Camelina sativa. The sequence goes on along the minus strand of NC_025695.1, from coordinate 9,624,764 downwards.
GGTTCTGTTGCGGAAACAGTCGCATATGGCCTAGTTCCTGGAAGTGGCCTTGAAACTGCAGCCGTTTCAACAATGAAACTTGTTGTTATATGGTTCATGGAAATGGCTTTTGAAAAGAATTTTCCACTTACTATGGGATATCAGATGTCTACACCAAGCTTAGGTATACCTTGGATAGGACTGTAAATTGAAATATGATGCCAGTAAAAAATAACAGAAAATCGACAAAATCAAATCATCTCAACAACTTACCTAATGTCCCAGTTGGAAAGATCACGTTAAATGTTCGTATTTGCAATCACAAGCTCTGCAACTGTTGGTGAAGGGCCAGAGAGCGGACATGCAACAAAGAATGCTCGAAGTCTATTGCACAGATCAGTGCTATTTATAGACGCTGACATGTTTGGAAGGTCAAGAAAACTGCATACCAAAATATAACAAAACACAGGGGCAAGCAACAGCTGCAGGAAAATTTTACAAGATCTTTAAGTGCTGTATACACATCTAAACATCTCAATCACATAGTATTTGATAACATAATGGCACATGAAAGCAATAGTACGGGTGATGCTATAACCATAGACTGAAAGAGAAGCTAAGGTAAGGAAAAGAAGTTTTTATACCAAATCTCCCAAAAAAGTATGTCTACTGTAAGATGAAAATATTACCACTAGTTCAAAACTCTAGAGCTTGTGACCAGCACATAACCAACTAACAGTCATTAAGGAAACACAGCTTAATAAAACTAACTTTGACTTGCTCACTGTCATTAAGGAACCCCACAGCTTAACAGATTCAATCAAATATTATTAGAAATCTTGTCACTTAATTCTTATTTAACTGTTTATGAAACTTATCTTAGAGTAGATCTAAGATAGGATGGAAGCTGCTTCACTTATTACCTTATGTCAGGCTAAATTCACTTTACCATACAAAGAAAATTAATGTCTTTAATCTCCAAACTCCGAGCCAATAACAAGAACATGCAGGGGATATTTATAGTCATCATATATGTAGAAATAAAAGCAATAAGAGAAGTTTCCAGTTTCAACACTTCCGAATTGACACTGTCCTTCTCCAACTCCAAAATTGATTCAAGATCTTGATCACACATATATGAAGGGGTCCTGATGTGATGAGTTACTCTGCCTTCCATTGCTCTCTCTTTGATTTCCTCCCTCATCGTCACTAAGCAGCATTATCACATCTGCGTATAGATTTGGTCAAAGAACAATAGAACATGGTTTAGTATGTCTAAAGCTAACACACAATCAGTCAGTGACACACGACATATAAAAAGAAGAACACTTGAATCACCTTCATTTGTCTCCACCTTAGGTTTCTTTGCAGGTCTTGCACTACCTGAAGCCTCACCACCACCCTTCATCTCAGTGATATCATCATCAACAGACATTATGAATTCGAGATCCTTTTCTACAGTCTCTAGCTTCTTCTGTATTTCACCATACTTGTTGGCCAACTTTGCAATCTCTTCATTCCTCTCCAATGCTCGTCCTTGCTTTTCCACAATATCATCAACAGTCAAACCATGCGTTTTCTCTAGAAGCTCAAGCGTTTGGATTAGACTCTCGTTCTCTATCACCACACGCTCATACTTGTCTTTCAGAATATTGTACTCAGCAATTGGAACAGTTTCGGAAGATTTGTCGCACCTCTTCTCCGATTGGTTCCAACGACTAGACATTGTTCCACTTCAAGCTTAACCTAGATCAACACAAAGACACAAATCACAACAACAACAACAAAAGTCTGGAAATTTAAAGACGCTGCTCTCCATCTATCTACAAAACCCTAAAGCTCAGATCTTTTGTTGACCAAACTAAAAATGGTAGAGACAGCTCACAAGATTTGGTCTTCCTAAAACGGATTCCTACCATTTTGTCCTAAACCCACACCCGGAAACGAAATAAACAGAGGAAAAAAGGGATCTTTCCGGAGAAAAGCTTACTCGGAAGGGAAAAAGTNGTGTCGATCTTTTGCTCAGTTACAGAGAGAGGAGAGCTCGGAGCCGATGATAGAGAGACAAAGCGACAGAGATGGAATCGTATTAGTGGAGGAGTCCTAGATAACACACAGAGCGGGAAAATGCGAAACGAGTGTTAATTAGAGTGTATATTAATTAGTGTTATCCACTAAAATCATACTTAGAGTAATCTTCACCACTCATTAGCCAAGCGGATCCATCCTCATAATCCACCTACCACAAATTTTTATTACATACCTAAAATTCCACAAAATTTAATTGCATACATTAAATTCCAAAAATTATAATTACATACATAAATTTTAATTTGCAGTGAGATTTAGTCAAAGAACATATTTAGTATCGAAAATACGAAATTAGTATAGACAATATTATGATATAGACCGGTGTAATGTTGGTTAAGTGTTGGTTTACTGGTTTACTTGTAAACATCAGAAGTATATAATTTGATGTAGGATCACATTTATAATTAACGATTCTGTAACAAACTTTTACATTGAATGAAGTGTTTCTCTCTTTTGATCTTCGGATCTTTTTCTTCTTTGTGTTGTTAAGCTCGATTTATCTTTCCGATGTATCGGTTTATTAGACAAATATCAAAATCAGTCAAGTACACCTAAGTACCATCTCGTTTAATACACTCTTGTTCACTTCAGGTCTTTTTTCAACTCTTGCAGCACCCCCGAAGCCACATTCTTCATCTCTGTTTTTTCAAGCGAGTGAGCGACCTTTATTTAAGTCTTTATCCTTTTCGACGGTCTTGTTCTGCTGCCACATTTCACCACACTTGTTCTGCTGCCACATTTCAATCTCCCTCTCACCTCATCTACGTACAGTGAAGTCGTGCGTTTCTTAATCAGGCTTTCATGCTCTCTCCAGACTCTCCTACTTCTCTTTGAAAATCTCCAAGTGGAACCGTTTCAGACGGTTTGTTGTTGCTGTTACCAAACTCCTAACTAACTAGCTACTATCCCGCGGAAAACCGCAGGCTGAATTTTTTTAATAAAAATTTATAAAAATTTATTTTGTTATTATGTTATTATTTATAATGGTTTGTGATTAAAAATTTATTACTTATATTATAATTTTTGTATTTTAAAATTTTTATCGAAAACCTGTCAATAAAACATTATATGTAATAAATAAAATCTTTGCTATAGTTGTGAAGTAAGTAAAAAGATATAACTACCATGTAAAAAAACAAAATTCCGCGGGCTGAATTTTTTAACAAAAATTTGTAATAATTTATTTTGTTATTATGTTATTATTTATAATGGTTTGTGATTAAAAATTTGTTGCTTATATTATAATTTTTGTATTTTAAAATTTTTATCGAAAACTTGTCAATAAAACATTTACATGTAATAAATAAAATCTTTGCTATAGTTGTGAAGTAAGTAAAAAGATATAACTACCATGTAAAAATTAATCTTATCTGTTAATTTTTTTCAAGTACAAATTAGTTTTGATTCTAATAGATTTTTTTTTTTACTTTTCTACAATTTATTTTTATTTGAAGTGTCCCTAATTTTCGTTTTTTAATTAGAAATATTTATTTAATTAATTAATTAATCTTAATTAAGTTTTTCTAATGGAAATTGAATGTAACTAGATTTTAACCCTCGGTATACCGCGAGACAATATTTTTACAAAAAAAAAAAAAATTTAAAAATTGTATTTGTTTGTTAATTTTGTTTTTTTGTTTAGTGTTTAAGATTGTGTAATTGTTAATTATAAAATTTGATCAGTTGTATACCGCAGACACGTGACAATTATTTAGTTTTATTTATACTAATATTACATTTATACCGTATCAAATTTCTTATGGTTATAAAAATAGAAATTTTTACTGCTTTTTAGATTTAACCCATTAAAGAATTATTCTTACATTATTATATTTTTAAATTTTTAGTGTTTTTAAATTTAATCCGTAAGTTTAAAGTTATTTAGATTCAACCTGTAAAAGAATTATATCCATAAAATTTATTATGCAGTATACGGCATATTAATTTATATTAGAAATACTCCAATTCATTAGATTTAACCTGTGAAATTATTATTTTTGCATTTTTTATCAGCATGTTAATAACCATTAAAGTTTTAATTGTTCATATGAAACAATATAGTTATTACTGAATATTAGAGTTTTTAAAAGAAGAAAATATTGTATAGATATTTTTGGCATATGTTATTAAGTGTAATAAATTTCTTAATATATAAATTGTTTTAGGAAATTATATACCAAATTTGTAGAGACATTTTAGGAATCTAATTGATTTTGTTTGTATGTGCAATTTTTTAAGGATTAACTTTGTAAATAAGTATAACTTAAAGGACACCAAATGTACTTCAATTTATAGAAACACCACGGGATAATTATTTAGTTTTATTTATTATAATGTGAGAAATTTGAGGAATCAACCCCTAAATACCTCAAATCAAGTAATGTAGATGCCTAAATTTACATTTTACAATCAAAATATGTAAAGCAAAAATTTCTATAGAAAGTCTATACAAACAAAATCTCTAAATATAGTTTTGATGATTTTATGGGATTAAAACTTTAATGGGTATAGCTATTTTTGGAAAAATCGGAATGTATAGATATTGTTAAGATTGTATGGCAATAAATGTAACAAATGTTGGTTGATTTAAGAAAGTTTAGTATTTAAATTTCTCTGTAATGTTATTTATGAAATTTTTTTAGGGGTTAATATTGTAAATAAAAATTTAAATAAGCAAAACCTAAAAAGTATAACACAAAATGTACTTCAAAAATGTTAATATAGATTTTTACATATTTTAAGGTTAGTTTTATATTTGTACTTTTGAATTAATATAGCAGGATCATTAACGAAGAGGCCCAACCCCTTGGTCACTTGGTCACTAATTATTACAACTAAAGCTTTTTGGCCTTTCCTTGTTTTCTACTCTTTCGGTGTTAATTACATAAATTATTGTCTCTTTGGGAGTACATATCAAATGTATTTATAGTATGAGATATTGATCATAAAATGTCCAACAAACAAAAAAATAATTTGGAAAAAGATGTATAACAACAACTTATTCATAATCAAAATTATGCCATTAATTAAATCGTTAAAACACTTACAATCTTATTAATTTGTTTAATTAACAACTAACTATCTAGACACTAATTCTTTTTGTATTTAGCAAATACTATGAGCATAGTTTTCAGATGAATGTACTCAATTTCGTATGTAACATTTTTTGTTCTAATGTATAGCAATATTTTTCTTTTATAACGAAAACAGCTTTTTGATGAGACTAGATCGAACATATTCTGTCATATAACTCCTGCAGTCTGGTGAATTGTGATATAATCAGAAAAATAGATTAATACGTACCTATACATTATTCGACTATATGGCTCTTTTTTTAGAAATGTTCGAATGATTTTATATCATAAAATAAAGAAAAGTCTTGAGCTTTGGTCGGTCGAATAAACATAACACACATTACACATTTACCAAAGACCATATCTTCTTCTTCTTGTTTAGATGAAGCTCAAGTGGAGATCAGTCTCCATGAATCATAAGAATGTGCTTCTCATCAAGCTCATCTCCGCTATTCTCATAACTTTTTTCGCTTTCCGTCTCTTCATTCTACACTCCAGTGAGTTTTCTCCAATCTTTGCGTCGGTCACCGGAAAATTCGAAGCTCGGTTACTTCCGCCAGTGGTTCTCGTGCCGGAAAACGAAGATCTAATTCCTCAGGGTAAGATCAGTTACTAGTTAAAACTAGTTGACTTTTATGTGAATTGTCCATTGTGTTTGACTGTCTAAACCTTGTTTAATAAGCATAATTATGAGATCTAGGGGTTTTGGATCTGCAAGATCTAGACTTTTGTTTAAGGGTTTTATGAATTGTGGTTTACAGAAATTTTAAGTAAAAGTAAGTGATGATTCATGGATCTTGTTAACATTTTAAAACTAGTTGTGATGATTTGTAACATTTGCCTCTTAATTACACATTTTCATCTTTCTTGGCTATGTTTCTGACAGTTATGATTCTAAAAGTTCTTTGATAGAGTGAGCTCAGTTAGCTGCAATGTTCAATGACTGGTTTCTGATGGAATTGATCTTGATTAGTGTTACAACGTTTTTGATTCAAAGTTGATATCACATTGTGGCTGATAAAAGAAGTTTTGCTTTCTTTGTTATTATTTATTGAATCAGATATTGAAGTAGAGAAGTGCAATCTTTTTGCCGGAAAATGGATCCCAGACTCATTAGGACCAATCTACACAAACAACTCATGCGGTTCGCTCATCGACGGTCACCAAGACTGTATCACCAATGGCCGGCCTGACACAGATTTTCTCTACTGGAAATGGAAGCCTCATGACTGTTTGTTACCACGTTTCGACCCTTTAAGATTTCTTCAACTTATGAGACATAAATCTTGGGCATTGATTGGTGACTCCATATCACGTAACCACGTCGAATCTCTACTTTGTATGCTCTCCACGGTATGATGCTGCTTACTATTAAATTCTCTTTGTGACTTCATAGTTTTCACTTGCCAAGTTCGTTAAATCTGTTTTATTTTTGGGTCTCTCAAAGGTTGAAGTACCGGTTGAAGTGTACCATGACAAGGAGTACAAATCCAAACGTTGGCATTTCCCTCTACATAACCTTACTATATCCAACATTTGGTCGCCATTTCTAGTCCAAGCCGCTATTTTCGAAGACTCAAACGGTGTCTCAACGGCTTTAGTTCAGTTACATCTTGATAAACTCGATGAGACATGGACCAGTCTCATGCCTAGCCTAGACTATGCCATTATCTCAACGGGTAAATGGTTTCTTAAATCCGCGATTTACCACGAAAATGCAAAACCAGTCGGTTGCCATAACTGTCAGGAGAAACCTCACTTGAAAGAGTTAGGATTCGACTATGCTTATAACGCAACGCTGAGGAATGTCATGGACTTCTTAGCTGAGGAAGGTAACTGTAAAGGCACGGTGTTTTTCCGGACTTCGACTCCAGATCATTTCCAGAACGGGGAATGGCATAGTGGCGGGACGTGTAAGCAAACAGAGCCGGCGAGTGATGATGAAGTTGAGATTAAAAATGTACATAAGATACTAAAAGATATTGAGATTGGTCAGTTCAAGAGGGCGGTTAGTGAGAAGACGGGTCTGGGTAATGGAAATCTAAAGCTTTTGGATTTCACCGGGATGTTGCTGACTCGACCGGACGGTCATCCGGGTGCGTATCGACAGTTCAGACCGTTTGATAAGGACAAAAATGCAAAGGTACAGAACGACTGTCTACATTGGTGCTTGCCTGGTCCGTTTGATTACTTGAATGATGTTATATTGGAGACCATAGTAAATGGCTGAACCGGACCAACACATTGCTAATGGATCAACCCGGAAGAAATTGAAAACCGGTTTTCTCGGGTTACATAGAGTAATACTGTGCAAATTTGTGTGAATTGGAACAAAATGTAAAATTGTGTAAGAAAAAATTGATTTTGGTTATTAAAAGCTAGCCGGTGGAAATAATTATTTTCCCCGGTTTTGTGAAATCAATTTTTTTTTTTCTGTTTACAAGTACTAGATTGTCCGGTTTGAACTCGGTTTAATTGTCATTGATACACTGAACCCACCCACACCCACCATCCAACTTGATTTGAATACAATCATACATCAATGTAGTACTAATAAAGTGATAAAGTTAAAACATTCTTCAAAATTAAATAATAATTCCTTAAAAAAAAGAAGAGGATAATGAAAAAATATTCTTCCAACTGTTCAAAATTCAGAAAAAATGTTAACAAATCTGAACTCGGACGCCAAACAAGTATCAAATCCACGAAATTATTTTTTTTGAATTTTGAATTATATGACCGTTGTGCGTTTCTTTCTTTATAATCCCCCAATAGATATTTTACAGAGGCTTCACCTAAAATCTCACAATCCCTAATTTTCGAAATCGTCTTCTTCTCTCTCTCTATTGCTTTTTTTTTTCTCCGACTTAGAAATGGCTTCAACCGCAGATCCAGCTCCGACGAAGAAACCGAGAAACAGTAGAAAGGCGTTGAAGCAGAAGAACGAGATCGTGGAGACGCCACCAGCGCCAGTCTCCGCCAAGGGGAAACCAGAGAAGTCGTTCGAGAAAGAGCTGATGGAGATGCAAGCGATGATGGAGAAGATGAAGATCGAGAAAGATAAGACGGAGGAGTTGCTTAAGGAGAAAGACGAGATCCTGAGAAAGAAGGAGGAGGAGCTTGAGACCAGAGACGCTGAGCAGGAGAAGCTTAAGTTGGAGTTGAAGAAACTCCAGAAGACGAAGGAGTTCAAACCTAACATGGTATAATCTCCAGATCTATAACTTTTGGTTGTCGATTTTGGCTACGTTTTTGTGATTAGATTTGAATTTGGTTAGGTTTTGGCATGATTGTTCAGTTCTAGATCTGGATTTTGGATATTGATCTGGTTGAGTTCTTTAGATTAGGTTTGAATATATCTGGTTAATATGCTGATTCCGCTTGTGTAAATCGATCATTTGTGATTTTGGATTGATAGAAGTTTAGTCATAGATATGAGATGAGTCGATTCATTTGTTGGTGAAGCTTAAACGTCGCAGAAATGTTCATTTCATTGGACTGATTAAATGGTTAATGATGGTTATCTATTAAATGGTTTCTGGATAGCTGATTCGAGAGTGTTGTTGTGTGTTTTTGTTCTTCAGACTTTCGCTTGTGGTCAACCATCTCTCACACAGGCTGAGCAAGAAAAGGCGAATAAGAAGAAGAAGAAGGATTGCCCTGAGACAAAGCGACCATCATCATCATACGTTTTGTGGTGTAAAGAACATAGGGCTGAAGTCAAGAAGGAAAACCCTGAGGCTGACTTCAAGGAGACTGCGAACATCCTTGGTGCTAAATGGAAGTCTCTTAGTGCTGAAGATAAGAAGCCTTACGAGGAGAGGTACCAGGTTGAGAAGGAAGCTTACCTCCAGGTCATTGCTAAGGAGAAGCGCGAGAAGGAAGCCATGAAGCTTCTGGTAGATGACCAGAAGCAGAAAAATGCAATGGAATTGCTTGATCAGTATCTCAACTTTGTCCAGGAAGCTGAACAGGACAACAAGAAGAAGAACAAGTAAGAACCAGAATACCTCCTAATGACTAAATCAAATTGATCACCAATGGTGTAAACTGACTAGAGCTATTTGTGGTTTGTAGGAAGGAGAAGGACCCTCTGAAGCCAAAACATCCTGTATCTGCCTTCCTGGTTTATGCAAACGAGAGGAGAGCTGCTTTACGTGAAGAAAACAAGACCGTCGTGGAGGTAAATCTAATTACTTTAGTCCCTCTCCAGACAAGTTTTTGTCCAATTCTGAAGCTAACTTATTGCGTTTAATGGTGCTTATAGGTTGCAAAGATAACTGGAGAAGAGTGGAAGAACCTGTCAGACAAAAAGAAGGCACCCTATGAAGAGGTCTGTTTCCATACTCATGCTTGCATTCATAGCAAAGCCATTAAGACACTTGGAGTGACTGAATTGAAGTGTAATATTTAACAGGTGGCAAAGAAGAACAAGGAGACATACTTGCAAGAAATGGAGGTATACAAGAGGACAAAGGAAGAAGAAGCACTGAGCCAGAGGAAAGAAGAAGAGGAACTCCTGAAACTCCACAAACAAGAAGCTCTTCAACTGCTTAAGAAGAAGGAGAAAACTGATAATCTGATTAAGGTAACTCACTTGCACTTCACTCACAATATGTCCATTACCAATTCAGAGACTAACAGGATCGTAATAATTGCATTTTGCAGAAGGAGAAAGCAACCAAGAAGAAGAAGAATGAAAATGTTGATCCTAACAAACCCAAGAAGCCTGCTTCTTCTTACTTTCTCTTCAGGTATGAACTTTTACCTCCAGTTAATCCTAATCTCTGAATTGGTCATTATGCAAGTTTCTAGCTTTCTAAAAACAAAACATGTTATACAGCAACGACGAGAGGAAGAAGCTGACTGAAGAACGTCCCGGGACAAATAACTCTACCATCACCGCTCTGATTTCAGTGAAATGGAAGGTATGCAAAATCACAATTACGAGTTAAAAGAAACATTTGCTTGTAGAACAACAATATCAAGATGTCTGAGTGAATACATATTATCATATATTTGCAGGAACTGGGTGAAGAAGAGAAGCAAGTTTACAACGGGAAAGCTGCAAAATTGATGGAAGCATACAAAAAGGAACTTGAAGCTTACAACAAGTCTGCACCTGCTACCAGTAGCTAGATGAAAACTCTCTTATGACTGAAAAATTATATGTTCAAGTCCTGTTGAACATTTTCTTATTATGATGCATTGTTAGATTTGCTCTAGTGACTTTTTAACCCGAAAAAAAAAAAAATGGATACAAGTTTATCTACTTTATCTTAATTCTCTCGCTGATTTCTTCTTCTCTATGGATGATGATGACTAGTAGTGTCTTTTACAGTATTTATTTTTTAATAATAGATGGACTCGTGTAAAAAAGTGGGAAAGGTTGTGTCAATCTCGACCGTTGGATTGAACCAATCACTAACGTCGAAGATTGGAGGAGAACTGTCAACGTGGCCGAAGTCGCCGTAAGTATAAAACGGCGGCGTATCAGGGAACGAGAAAACGTCTTTACCATCGTCGACGTCAAGCCCGTCGGTTCGAACGGTTAAGTTGGATTTAAGACTCTGGAGAAGGTCCTTTGGCTTTTGGGTCGTAGTAGTAGTAGTAATGGCTGGTTTGAGTCTGGTGTTTTCTTTTTGCTTCACCGGAGAGGCTGGTGGGGGTGTGATCGCCGCCTGAGAACAGGTGTGTGTTCCTCTGTACGTGACTTCGAAAACAGTCGCGTCACCGTCCGATCTCTGGACTTGCTTCGTAGCCCAACAGTTCTGTGTGCTACGATGAGTGCATCTGTAGTAACTCCTTGGGAATTTTGCGCCCAAAATGTCTTTCTGACCATATTTTCTCCAGCTATAGACATCATCTTGAGGTCCTTCTAAGCCTCTTTCTGGACTTATTCTCACTTTTTCTGACCACTTTGGTAACATCTTCCTGTAAAAATTACCCAATTTAGTATAAAGATCAGATTTTTATATTATAAATTTTTGACATAATTCAATTTGGTGAATTGTGAGGATGTATTACCTTTTCTTTGAATTGAAAATGTAATCTTGGCGATGATGACTCTCGCTGGAACCTCCTCCGTCAACGAACTCTTCACTTCTCGGACTTCCGTTAATCAACGCCGGAGATTCTGGGACTCCGCCGGTAGTTTTCACCGGGACTACAGTAATTTGCGTCGGAAGAAGTTGTACGGTCGTTGGTGAGGAGGACCAGTTAAGCAGAAGAAGAGATCTCTCATAGGAAGAAACTATCTGCTTCACCAGAATCTCGTCCGTCTCAGCCGTAGCTTCTCCGAGTCGTGACTGAAGCTTCTTGGCCGCATCAAGTCCAAGAATAAGTTCACTTAGCAATGTCTTTTGTTCCCAACTTAACATATCTTTACCTTCCATTTTGAGAATATGATTCCCAAAATAGAGTTTCAAAAAATAAAAATTTTAAAAATAAGTTAGATAAATACTTAAACAAAGAGTTCACTATAAGAAGATTTTGGTCTGAAATTGCAACCAAAATATGATGAGAAAGATAATATATATTTTTTTTTGTGAATATGAGAATGATAATATAATGTGTGTTAAAGTATGATCAAGAATGGGTTGATATAGATTGAAGTATGGTATGTATAATGAGAATATGAGAGTGTTTATAAGGTTGTGGTAAAATTGATGAGTGTGGTTTGGAATATATAAGGTATTTGGATTTGAATGTTGAAATTTTGACCAAATGACGAACCATAAATAAATTTTTTTTTTAATATATAAAAAGATATGTAATTTCCTTCTAAAGAGAGACAAAACTTTCAAAGGAGAGAAAAGTCTTTGATATAAGGAAAGATAGGGCCAGAGTGTAATCTATAAGTGGGGTGGTGGTAGTGAAGGTCAAACGCTGACCAATTCAACATTCCATAATTTTGTTAATGTAGTTATACATTACTTGTATAATCATGTTAATCATATTTTATATATAGTGGTTAATTAAAATAACTAGACAAGACAACAAGGGTTTAAACAAATGTCCCTTTCGATGTATAACTTTTCAAAACTACGACTATGTACATGTGATTGAGATTCTCTACTATTAAATTCCCAATGTTATGTTTGTTTGATGCTTTTATTAGTATGCATTATATCACATATATATGGATGATAGATAGATATATCAGTTGTTAACCATAAAAATGATATTTCTACACATTCTGTTTTTTTTTTTTGGACAATCACATTCTATCTTCTTAAAATGTATTATTAGCAGAAAATATTTAAGTTAGAACTTAAACATTTATATTGAATGACATTTACTCAGAATCTACTTCTTTTTTTTTTTTTTTTTTTTTTTTTGGGGCAAAAACTCAGAATCTACTTCTCTAAATTTAAATTTCAAACACTTTGACAAACAGGAAAATAAAATAGACATATGATGTAAAAGAATTCTCATTAGTAGTTTTCTCATTACTTACTTATATATGTAAGCTATGTCAAGTTGTCAACTGTATCTAAACAAGAAATATTAAACTTGATGAGATCGCAAAATATGTATTACTGTATGTGACAATTAGGATTAATTTGTGCAACAAAATTTGTATCAGTTCCATAAGACAGAAAAAAACCAAGTCATTTACAAAAAAAACTATGTGATGATGAAATAATACACCAAGAAAGTATAATAAGGTTTTGGCTGACCAAGTCACATTCAGTTATCTCAAATAGTCATATAGGTATGTAACAAAGACATATTGAATTCAAGTGCGCAAAAATATTACTTATTTTAGTTGAGAGTTGAGACAAATGGCCATTAATTTTGGAAAAAAAAATCTATTTATACAGAATGATATGTTTTTGTTTTTATTTTAAATATAGTATATGAAAGACAGAATGATATGTTCCAAGAAAAGAAAAAAAAACAGTCATGATTTATAATAAACCAAGAGTATGATAAGGTATTTGCTGACCAAGTCCAACATCAAGCTATCTCAAATATGTATAGTCTGATAAATATTCCATTCGAACGCTCAGTTTGTTTTTTAATTAATACTTTTTAAACTTTATTTGCCATCAAAATATTATATAAAAAGTAGTAGGACCACTTACTTATATGAAGAAATTAACCTTGGTAAATATTCTAAGAATTGATTTTATTAAAGTGGCAGCAAATTTTTCATAGCTGAAGACTGAAGTTGACGTACAGGAGTGTAGAGTAATAATACTAATAACCACTAAAGTCATATGAACCTCATTTACAGTTCAGTTTTCACTGATGGGATTATTGCCAACTTTATTTACTGTGAAATTTACTCCAACGTATAGAAAACGTAATTGCCCTAAACGAATTTATTGATTAATGATAAGAATATAGAAAAATCTAATAGAAAGATATTCCTAAGAAGAAAAGAAAAATTCCTATTTTTTTTTTCCAAAAGGACAGGATTGGACCGAAGACATTTCAAACCTCACTCCGCGTGGATTTCCTCTTTTTCATTATTTTTTATTTTCTTTCTACTTACGATTTTTTTTTTTTTTAAATGGCGTCACTCTCTTTGCGTCATTCAATCATTTTTATAAAGAAATTTGGATCTCATTCATCATTCATTCTTATCTCTAGACAACAACACATAAATTTTTAAGTTCACGAACTTATTAATATAATTCACTAGAACTAACTCATATGTAATTCACAAATTTATTTGAAATAGTTCACATAAGTCACTAGCCAAATAAAACATAACCCCGAAATGCTTACAAAATTGAAGAACTTTCATTATTATACTGTATATCGGACTATCTGACTTGTAAACTTTACGGCATTAACTATCGTATTTATTTTGTGTGTGGGGGGTGGTATGTGAGTGTCAACGCTACCCAACACTCTATAATTTCGTTGTATGTTTTATAAAGAATGAAATAATTATTTAATTTATTATTTGCTGCTATGCCAAAGAAAATAAGAATAGCCAATTGGACTCGTTAAAACTTAAAAGAGCAATTAATAAGTAAAGTAGGAAAAGGCCAAGCTTTCTCCTTTCAATTTGTTTAAAATAGTCAAACGCCAGTTCACACTTTACAAAACAAACAAAAAATGAAAATCCTTCAACTCTTTAACTTTTGTCCTCACAAATTCCAATTTTTTTTGAATTAGTAGATATACCCAACATTTTTTTTCAATTAACAAAACAATAGAATATAAGTATACAAATCTGTTAATCAAAACTACTTATAGCTAATACACACCACCAAACTACAAAATGTCATAAACTTCAGGATTTACTATAAATTTCCTCTCTGTTTTTTTAACCTTCTTCATGTTGAAATTACAATTTCATTATATAGTTTTGCCTCTTTACTTCTTAACATACAAAGTACAAACATAAATATATTAATGGAGGAATTGCAAATAATGATATATTACATTTTTTTTTAAAAGGAACCGAAGAGGTGAATAGACTTGCTCAGAAGTTTTCAGAATGCGGAAGAACAAAAGTCAGATCCTCCAGTAGTTCTCAGCTCCGAACACGGCGAAGGACTGACCTTCAGTGATGTCCCAATAACATCTGAACATTTCCACGTCCGATACGTATTTAAACTTCCATGGAGATTAATCTCACTCAAACATATCCCTGTGAGAGTTTTGTTTTCCAAGTTATACAATCAAGTATATAATTGATATTGGTAAATACTGAGAAATGTATATTTTCTTACCTGTAAAAGGTGAACCCTTAAGGCCTTGAATAGAGCCAGCCTTTCGAATGTTAACTCCCCACACGTTCTTGATATGTATTCCCTTAACTACTGGAAGAGCGTTCGGGTTATAATTCGCGTCAGGGTGATCTCCAGTGTCACCGGCTATCTTGATCCCGTACTTTGCAGTATCTACGTAGACGTTAGAGATTTTGATGTTTTTGATGTATCCTCCACGACCAATGTTCGTTTTGATGTTGACCCCAACGCCCATGTTTGATAGTGTGATGTGTTCTGCTACGATGTTCTTGATTCCTCCTGATGTTTCACTTCCTATTGCGATACCAGCGAACGGGGAAGATCCTGTGATGCGCCGTATGGTTATGTTTGAGCTTGGACGGCCATAAGCGATTCCGTACTGGTCCCAACCGCTTTTGATCGCCACAAGGTCGTCTCCTGTTGAGATATAGGAGTCTTCTATGCAGACGTTGACGCTGGAATCTAGCAACAAATTTAATTATGTTCAGTTGATTAGTAAACGGCTCTGATTCAGACAGAGAATTGCCATTAAAATTTGAGTATGTCTCAAGTTTGCACACCGATGAGGAGATGAGATACAATTCTCTAGCATGATATAGTTATTGTACACAGAAAGACATATTCAAGTTCTTACCTAGACATGTTTTATATGTATATAACACATCAACCAATCTAGTTAGTTGACTGAAAAAGGAGTTAAGAGTAAGACCAAACCTGGATCGATTCCATCGGTGTTGGGCGAATCTTGTGGAGCTAAGATGGTAACATGATGTATGACAACCTCACTGCCACATATCAAAATGAGGAACAGAGTCAATACCAAAAGAAGAGTAAGTTAAATATATATGCTTGGGATATCTAAAGGGCATGGTAGTAACTAGCATTATACCTGCAATAGACAGGATGGATGTTCCAGAAGGGTGAATTTTGGAAAATAACATTGGAGATTATGATCTCCTTAGAGTCCTTGAACTCGATTAGGTTCGGTCTTGTGTACTTTAGCGTTCTACTGCGCCACAAGTTCCACCACACTTCTCCTTGACCGTCTATTGTCCCGTTTTGTCCTGTGTATTTAGTGTTGCAATGAAATGTCAAAAACAGCACTAAACATCATATCACCAGAAGGAAATGCACGAGAAACACTCTGTTCCTGGACATGTATTAGAATACTATCCATAAAAATCCTCTTGAGTAACTATAGTTAAAAACAGATTCTTAACCTGATTAGCTCATGTTTTCCTACACTACCCAAACAATGCATCTCTTAAAACCTATATATATAGCTAAATAGATATAACTGAAAGTATAAGATGGACCAAACTAACCAGTGATGACAACATCATGAAGACCATCACCATGAATAAAGCTCATATAGCGTCCCCCTGGTAACTCCCTCCCTCTTCCATAAGACGGCAAAGGATCAATCAATGGCCAATTCCGCGTATCCTGAAGTCAAAACAGAGCAAAATTCAAAAGGTCACAAAAATATTCAAGGGATCCTGCATTTACTCATAATATTAGTGATCACTCAAATTCCAAAGCATCCAAGTCTGATTAAAGTAGGCTCAATTAAAGTGGCGTTGTCTTGATTCTGTCTAAAAGCCAAATGTTTTCTAATCTCAAAATTGGTCATAAGACACACACACACACATTGATATACACTACAGTGACAAGTAGTGTTTTTTTATTCACTCACTTGAAGACAAACCAAGCCGAGAATTTATTCATATAGACTAATAGACAATTGAAATTGAGGTTCAACATATATGGCAGCATCCCACTACTTCATTGATCTGAGATTCTCACTAAACGACGATGGAAACCCATAACTGTCCACAGTCCCAACTAGATATAAAACTCCAACCAAGATTTAATCTCTTAGATAGTTTTTTTTAATACTAAAACATTACATACATTAATAGAGAATGTAATAACCAATTCTTGAAAAACACGAACGACAAAAATTGCCAGCTATGTAAACATAGACATAAGAGCACTACACCACATGCTTACAATAACGTTTTAGTCCCAAGAAAGGACCCATGATGCTTTGTATTGGACCTACCATTACCAATTCCACATCCATATTTATTACTTATCAATTATTATACGTGCATGGTTCCCCAAAACCATTGTTACATAAACTTAATTAGACAAAACGAACTTGATTCCATTTTTCAAAATTCAGATCCAAGCAAACAAGCTAAGTGAAGAAAAAAAAAAAACCAATTCTATATTTAGGATACCTTGCTTTATAAAAAAGTCATCTATAGTTGACAAATTTTAAATGAAATATCTTTCCTAACAACTTGATCATTTGAGTATAATCACTTACACTACTGACCACACTCTGATCTCATTGAGTATAATCACTTACACTACTGACCACACTCTGATCTCATTGGAGTATACATTAATCACATTGACTAATAAACTAATAATTCCAAATCAGCAAAGTAACTAATTTGTCACTCATTTCAAATGATCTCATTATACCAAAATCCAATTTCAGAATTCAAAATTGAAAATTAATACCTGAACAGCTTTGATAACAGCACCTTTAGCCAAGTAAAGAGTCATATGGCTAGTGAGATTGAAGCTCTCAGTCAAATACACTCCCGGAGGTATATACAAAAGCGTACCTCCTCTCCTCTTCAGATGCTGAATCCTATAAATCGCCGCCCTAAACGCCTTCGTGTTCACCGTCCGGCCATCCCCTACTCCTCCGTAGTCTGTTATCGAGATCTTATCGTTCCGGTACCGTAACGGCACGATACCGGAACACGTCACCTCCGATTCGCCCAACGACGACGAATAAACGAATAGACATGAGAATAGGATAATTGAAGCTAAGAGTCTCCACATTTTTCGTTTGTGTTGGGAGACACAAAGGATTTGGGATGAGAGTAAGTAAAATGAAATCTGCAGAATTGTCTAATTATGTTTATATCCGTCGACAACGTTCAGAAGAAGAAGGCACGTGCCATCACACGTGTATTAACAGGCCAGTATTAGTGATATTTGGGCTTTAACGGCCCAATAATTTTAATTCTTTGTAGGGGTTTTTTATTTTATTCATTTAGTTAAAAGTGTTTTGGGTGGGTTTGTAAAATTGGAGCTAAGATCAGAAGAAAGTTTCAGCGAGTTGGAGATGGAATTCGAGATGGAGTTCGAGAGTCCGTTG
The DNA here is from genome assembly GCF_000633955.1 of Camelina sativa. Taxonomy (NCBI): domain Eukaryota; kingdom Viridiplantae; phylum Streptophyta; class Magnoliopsida; order Brassicales; family Brassicaceae; genus Camelina; species Camelina sativa. The sequence goes on along the minus strand of NC_025695.1, from coordinate 9,606,723 downwards.
GTGCGTCTATGCATAGAGGAAGCTTGTAAGAGCGGAGATGCGGTGGAACGATGGCGTTTACAGAGACGGAGTCTTGAGAGGCTGCCTCCTCACCTTGCTGATGCTCTCCTCCGTCGCCTAATCCAACGGCGACTTCTTTTCCCTTCGTTAATCGAGTAAACAACTCTCTTTTTTTTTTTTACTACTGCTTCCTTACGTAATTCTGATTCCTGATCTCGAAATGGTGAGCTTGGATTTTGAAATCATTGAGTGTGATCGCTTGGGGATCTTAGTTTTTTTTTTTTTTTTTTTTTTTTTTTTT
>NC_025695.1:9605788-9606218 GCF_000633955.1 Camelina sativa | reverse complement strand
TGATTAGGAAAATTTTCGTTTCTCTTTGCTTCGTTATGATTGAGTTGTTAGATCTGGTAGCTCTAAGAATCGTGTTGGTGTTGGAACATTGTTTAGGGTTTTAGATTCATTTTTAAATTAGTTAACGTTGAGGAAATGCAATGATTTGCATAGACACTGAAGTATTGTGAGCTCTTTTTTGTGTGCAGAGGATTCAAACATTCTGTAGAGAAAATAGATCTTCGAGGCGAAAGCTCCATTAACGCAGAATGGATGGCTTACATTGGAGGCTTTGTTAATTTGTTGTCTCTAAACCTTTCAGATTGCCTGAGAATCAACAATTCCACTCTCTGGCCTATCACAGGTATGTTACATGACATACCTCTGATTTTGCATTTGGAGTTTATGACAAATGTGGCTTCTTCTTCTTTTTTTTTTTTTTTTTTTTTTT
>NC_025695.1:9597218-9605162 GCF_000633955.1 Camelina sativa | reverse complement strand
TTCTGGATTTGGGCGGCTTACCTGTAACTGATCACAACTTGATTTCTCTCCGGGTACATGATTTTTTTTTTACCTTTGCTCTTTCTTTATTTTGTAGTCACTAGTCTCTTAGGTTGTTCTTGAATTTTAGTTTTGATTGCTAGATGTATGTGATTTAATTGTGTAGTCCAATGGTTGTCATATAACCTTTCTCTGACCGCCAGTTCCTTTTTGCTCCTCAGGGTCTGACAAAGCTAGAGTACCTTGACATCTGGGGAAGCAACGTAACCAACCTAGGAGTTGTGAGTATACTTAAGTTTTCAAACTTGAGCTTCCTCAATCTCTCGTGGACCAGCGTCACACAGACTCCGAATATACCGCACCTTGAATGCTTACACATGAACAAGTGCGACATTGTCTCCATATCAAAAATGCATAACTCCGCACTAGCTTCCTTGAAAAAGTTAGTTTTGTCCGGAGCTACTTTCAGTGCTGAAACCGAATCCTTTTCCTTCACCAACCAAAGCTCGATAGCCTACTTAGACGTTTCCAACACTCCCCTCCAAAACTTCAGCTTCTTAGCAACTATGATTAACCTGGAACATCTTGATCTGAGCTCCACAGCTTTCGGGGATGATTCTGTTGACTTTGTAGCATGTGTTGGCGAGAGTCTGAGGAATCTAAATGTCTCATATACAAGAATCACTTCTGATGGGGTCGGGAATCTTGCGGGACATGTGCCGCAACTCAACACATTATCTCTGTCCCAGACATCTGTCGACGATCTTTCCATCTTACTTATCAGCACCATGATGCCTTGTATTAAAGTCCTCGACTTGAGCATGACCAGGATCCAAGGTATGTATGATGAGCTTTCTAAAAACTAATGACTGATTAATAACTCAATCAAAATATAACTCTACGACTCTCTTTTTTTCAGGATTCATCCAGCAACATACTCAACAAGCAGAGCCGTCGTTTGCAGCACTACAGTCTCTAACTTCCCTTGAAATCCTGAGTCTAGAACATGCATATTTGAGCGATACTGCTCTCTCTCCTTTAAGTGGTCTTACCGGATTAACACATTGGTCCCTAAAAAGCAGTTCCCTCACAGATTCCACTCTCCACCATCTCTCCTCTCTCCCAAACCTAGTCAGTCTCGGGGTCCAAGATGCAGTTTTGACCGACAATGGTCTCGAGAAGTTCAACCCACCTTTAAGGCTGAGAATACTTGACCTCAAAGGTTGTTGGCTTTTAACCGAAGAAGCTATCGCTGGTCTTTGCAGAAGGTACCCTCACATTAAAGTGAGGCATGAATTCGCGCATGACTCTTCTTCTCTCGACCAAAATCAACCTCTTCCTCGTTCATCGCCTCACCAGAATTTTGAAACGGTAGCGTGGAGAAGGAACAACCAAAGGCCAGAGAGTTCTGTTGCTGTTCGCAGGGGTTTCTTAGGTACGCCCTTTTCTCACTAATATGCTCAATTGTAACAGTTTATAAGGAAGATGGGCTCAAAGTTGTGTGATATTTGTGGATACAGACCAGAGGGTGAAGTACAGAAGGGAAGTGTTGGTTGCTCTACAGAATTCGCCTTTGTCACAATTGCTTCCACGGGAAGAACTTGTCAGTAGTGCACCGGATATTTTTAGCTGATTTCGTTACAAGAACGGTGATTCAATGATTTGCAAAAGAGTTGAAACTTCGGGAGATCTTAGCATCTGTCTTGTCAGTTTTGGCCTCGATTTCCCTTCCTCGAGTTTGTTAAGACATTTAAGACATACAGTAGTAGTACATGTATCGTGTACTAAATTGTACTAGTACTACATTTTGGATATTAGTTGAAAATTATGTACTCTTTTCTGTTTGATCGGATATAACTTCCACTTTAAAACATGTGATATGGCTAAATTTACGAAAAATTACAAAGACAACTCAAAGTGTACTTATTATAAAAAAAAGTTAGATAAAATTCAAGTATTCAAACATCAAAGTAGATTTCCATATAAAAGAAGTTTAGTAGCTGTGATCTGACACTATGAAAGTATGAAATACCCAGAATATTGTACACAGATGATAGAAAGAGCCCCTATTAAGTATTAGCAGTCTTCGTCATGTAAAATGAGAGACCCAAAGAAAAAGCAAAAGCAAGAGACCCGGCGATGAGGACGAATCTACCCTCGAGCAGCAAACTTTTCATTTGTGGTCTTGTACATTTCATCGATCACAGTCTGTCAGATGAGGAAAGAGACCGTGTTAATAACTAAATGGCAGTAGATTTTTACGCTTATTGGATGTTTCAATTGAGTTTTTGTATTACCTGGTAGTATTTTAGCAATTGAGGCCTTTTCTTTTTGTAGGTTGGCGTAAGAAGATCGCGTTCCATGTCAAACGGCACTGGATCTAGATGAATCGCCTTGATGATCTCGAACCCCTTCATCTGCAAAATCCAACACAAAAAAAGTTAAAACGAAATAAAAACAGACAACAAAGAATCACGAATCCGTAATGGATAAAAACAAGGAATAACCTTTTTCTCTTTGGCCATTTTAACGAGTTCTCCGAGTACGAATTCCTTTGCCTTTTCATTTTGACAGAGAGCGTTGTAGTCACCGCTCACATTGTTATCTGCAGCCCAGCGTTCAAGGATATGCTGGTTTGGATTAGCAATTGCGACTAGGAATGACTCAAAGCTGTTTCCGTACACCCACACCTGATAAATTTGATGAAAAGGCGAGGAAGATTGTGATTAGTTGTAGACGAGAATCTACCAAAAACCTATGTGAGAAAGAAAACTACAAGTCTGTAGCTACACTTACGGAATCAACAGCTTGTACTTCACCATAGATGTTTTCTATGTTCTCGACCGCAACATACTCTCCTTGTGAGAGTTTGAAAATATTCTTCTTCCTGTCAATGATCTTCATGCTTCCATTTGGTTGCCACTCACCGACATCACCTGAGCATGAAAAGAATGGTGTGAGAACTGAGAAGAACCCACCGGATTACATAAACCGATATGCTAACTAATTTAACATTAACTGAATACAGGTTCAGAGAAAGGAAAACCTGTGTGCAGCCATCCATCAATGAGAACTTCTTTTGTGAGGTCTTCACGTTTGTAGTATCCAGAGAAAAGTGTCTTTCCCCGAATGCAGATTTCACCACGTGGAGTACTTGCAAGAGCGTCATACTCCATCTCAGGGACAGATTCAAGGCGTACATCAACGTTTGGCACTGGTGGACCAACTGTGCCGAGCATGTCCAGCCTGTCTGGCAGCGAGACAAAAGATCCAGCACAGCTTTCGGTAAGACCTACATAAGAACAATCATACAGAGAGAAAACAGTCAAGTTATCACATTCTCTGTTAATGTGGGATCAATATATATCAACACTCTAGTAGGCAAAGACCCATGTGGAGACTCAACTAAAAAATTGTTCGAATAGAAAAATAGTCCATTTGGTTCTCACACTCAAGGTAATTGATGTGAAATAGCTCGTTTATCAGTTCATTAGTATATAAGGAATTCAATATAGTGAATGGGTACCGTATCCTTGTAGAACATGACAGCATGCCACCACTCTAAGAAATGACTCTACATGACTAGCGAGAGGAGCAGCTCCAGATAAAATAATCCTCACATTGCCTCCGAGTCCTTGTTTAACCTGAATGAGAAAGCAATAGAAATAATTGCTACGAAATTTTATAGGGAAGAGTGGTAGCCTCTTCAGATGTGTACCAACTAGCAAGTTATTTTAGTGAAGCACTTTCCTACCTTGCTGAACACAAGTTTGTCACAAATTGGCGACGCCTCCACATGAGACTGTCCCTTCTTCATATGTCCAAATTTACTGCGAATGTTAAAGAGTGTGTTAGATCTAATAAAGATTAGTGAAACACATAAGCAAAGAGAATTCTGACTTACTAGGAAAATGCAGAATCAAACAGCAACTTTTTCAAGAATCCACCATCAGAAAGCTTTTTCTGAAGACCTGTTGGACATAATAGGTCAATGTGATGAATCTCGGTAACTCGTAATCAATGATATGAAATTAATAAGAAAAATTAGGATATACACAATTAGAAAATGCGACATCCACCAAAGAAGAAGAAATGGCTAAACAGAAATATTCTTGAAGTTGAGAATAACATTTACATTTGGGTGGTTAATGTGGTAGATATGTGAAAGCTCAGAGACAGATATTTGGAATAAACAGATAATGCAGTCGGGAACTAAAAATAGTTGGGACATATGCTATTACAAACATCTTACCTGAGTATACTCTATCCAGGACACGAGGTACAGCGCAGAAAATAGTTGGTTTAAGCTCGCCAAGGTCTTCTATCAACAATTTGACATCCTGAGGGGGCAACTCAGAGAGAGTTAAAGCAACAAACTCAAAACTGGTTTAAATAATAAAATTTGAGCTGTACTGACCCCACGCCAGAAGCCAATTGCAGCACCGTGTTGAATAAAACACTCCTCGATTACACGGTCAAAGATGTGAGCAAGAGGAAGATAAGAAAGATACACATCTTTCACGGACAACTATTGATTTGCATAGCCAAAAAGAAAATTGATTAAGACCAAAACTAGGTACAGTGGGAACTTAAAGATTGAACTGCTTTGTGAACAATGACAAATGCATGAAAGCAAGAAGGAAACTCACGGCCTCGTTAGCGCTTTTCAGTAGACGGATCACTCCAGCGATTAAGGTAACAATACTTTCGTTAGATATCATCACTCCCTTTGGGTCACCAGTGGTTCCACTAGTATACATAATCGTGCAAATGTCACTTTTCTTTTTGATGGGGAGATCATATTGCTTTCCTTCACCCTGGCAGAAATATTTGCGAAACATGGTAAGAATAGATATTAGACCACTCAAAGAATGAGTATATCTCAGGAAAAGCAGATGAAAAGCCTCATACCAGCTTCAAGAATTCATCCCAAGCATATATAACCAACCCAAAATTTCCAGCTTGTTCTTTTTGTTCACGGGAGACACCACCGAAACTCACAACAGCTGTACTTATAAACAATCACATTTGATCATAAGCATCATATGTTAAAAAGCTAAACGGGAATAACACAAAAAAAAAGAATTACTCACTTTTCATGTACTCTGTCGAGTTTGGGCAGGTCTTGAACAACTGATAATGAAAAGGAAAAGGAAGTGATGAGAAAAAGTTCCACAAAGTTGTAAAAATTTTGGTCACGGTCATTAATACATAAAAGTGATAAATATACATTTTAACATTAGAGATGTACTCTTACTGTACCTCAGAGATCTTCTTCTCTTCCACAAAGACAATTGAAACTTCTGAATGGCAAATAATGAATTCCACAGCACCAGCACCTATACAGTAACACGCAGCAAAAATGAAAAAACAACTAGCTAAAAATATTGTGGCATCCCACTGGATATCGACTGTTGCATTTATCCTTCAGGTATACATTGGAAAATACTGAAAAGACATACCTAGTGTATCATATAACGGAACACAATAGAATCCATGTGCATTACAGGCCTAAATCAAAATTTCACAGTCAGTCTCAAACAAAAACACAATCAATAATATCATATCATGATCCAGCCACTAAATTACCTCCATGCTTATAATCCACTCAGGAGAATTGGCACCATAGATACCACATTTTGCTTCCTAAAATCCCACAATCAGCAAACACAACAAGATTAAGCAACTATAAAACTAATCACATTGTAAGCAGAAAACAAAAAAAAAAGGAAACAATGAGACTAAAGATTAGATATAAGAAAGGAAAAGAACGGATCTTACATCCTTAACTCCACAAGCTCGGAGAGAATTTCCAAGTTTAATGACAATGTCATAGACTTCTTGGTATGTTTGCCAAACATACTTACCCGGCTGAGAAGAACGAAATAAAACAAGTGAATATAAATCCTAAATTAACATTCACAAAAACCAAAATCAAAAGGAAACAGCAACAACACCTTTCCATCTACAATCTCACGGCGTCCAAGCATTGGATTGTTTGGGTACTTCTCAACCGCCATGCTGCAAACACACACAAGTACAGTAGAAACAAAAAAACAAAAAAGGGAAATGTCAAACCAAACAATTTCACCAAAAATACATGCAACAACGAATCAATCACACGCCACTCAAAACAATTGTTTATTATAGACAAATGGCGAAAGGTACTAAAAGGCAAAAATCATTGACCAACAAATTATAGTTTCTATCGATCGATTACTCTTAGAGCTCTTAACAAGATCTGCTTATGATGATCCGCAAAGCTTAAACACTGCTAATTCACAGAACAATTTCAAAACAAAAACGATTTAAGTCAGAGCAATTTCCACGATCAGTCAACGAATCAGAGAATGGAACTCATGCAAAAAACAAAACTCCGATAGCTGAAATAAAAAAAAAATCTCACCGGAAAACATCCCAACAACTATCCATTCCTTGGATCGGTTCAGGGAAGCCGTCTTTAGCGAAGATACTGCGGTAAACAGGTCCAACTGAAGGTCTACCATCGGAACCTTGTTTGCCTTCTTCAACCTGGAATATGTATTTCTTCTGCTCCGCCATGATCGATGATCGAACCAACTAGTCAACCAGAAACTTCTTCTTGTAGAGGGGAAGGAAGGAAGTGTGAGAAAATAGGGTCCACGCGGCTTTTGGCAGATCGGAGGAGAAGAAGTTAATACGCCTACTACGATTGTGATTGGTTGCTCTTCTCTGACCATAAAAAAGTCAAAATTTTCATATTTCAACCTTTTTAATGGGCTTTTTATTATTAAGCCCATTAAATTCAGTATTATCCATATGGAAAATTTATATTGATTTGAAAATTTTATATTTTTTTTAGCTAATAATTTAGATTTTATTACTAAGATCTCAACAAGAAAATAAAAAGTGTTAGATTTTAGAGTTTATCAGATAAATCCACAATAGTTAATAAATTTATAAGAATATGCTTAATTCAGTGTATGTGTGGACACAATTAACTGGTTGACACCTATTATTCATTTTGCAAATTTTATTATAATTTTATGTATAAGTTTAAATTATAATTTTGTTTTTCCACCGTCAACAATTTTTCGCGGGAAAACAATCATCGATACGTGGAATACAAGTAATTAGTGAATAGCACGGAATAAACATTCCGTGTTATCATTTTTTATGCTCTTTATATTATTTTCTTATATTATTGATGATCGTAAGTGCGTTCTATTATTGTCTTTTACTAATCAGTAAGGTCAAATATCAAATCGAAAAAGAAATCCATATTTTACAAACCAAAGCATGGATGATATTACATGTAGAAAGCAGATCAGCTAACAAAGTAATGTACCTAAATCTAAATCACTGGATTACTTATATGGTGCTCCCCATTCTTGGATGATACAAGAGTGGAGGGAAAAAAAGGAATAGTATCTCATAGAATTAGAGGGTTATTGGCGGGAAAATGTCGATAAAGTCCCTGCCGTATATATAATAAACACACACTCGTGTTTTGTTAGTAATCGCGACTAGATCCTTCTTTCTCCCCCACAAACCCTTGTGTGCTTATATATTTAAGCTTCTTCATTTCCCCCAAAGTACTTCTCTCTCTCTCTCTCCGCCTTCGTTTTTATCTATGTCTTGAAAAGTGACAACTTTTAGGGATTTCACAAGTCTGAAAACTACACCGATACAACCTGGTACTTTCGATTTTATGTATTCCGAAGAATCTAGGGTTTTTTTTCCAGGAAATTAGGGAATATATCGTTTTGAGTTTTACTTTTCATCCAATTTCATGTTCTTAATTGATGATTTCAGCTGGGAAAATTTGGTGAGGAGTGATTGCGGGAATGGCATCGGGTGGTTTCGAGGATGAGGAGGCTGAGGGAACTGTAACGATCAATGAATTTATCGAACAAATGGATGCTGAAGAGCTGGTCAGTTTATTGAATTCTCTTCCCCCCCCCC
>NC_025695.1:9508527-9597022 GCF_000633955.1 Camelina sativa | reverse complement strand
CCCCCCCCCCACCCATCAGATCAATTTTACATGATTCTTGCGAAAGTTTGATACTTTCCCCCAATTTTCACTCCTTTGGTTTGGTCTTTTGTATGGGGGGCGTATAGGTTCCTGATTTGGGGGTTTTTGCTGAAGCCTTAGAATTTGAAATCCGTTATATCCAGAAATTGAATTGCGACCTTAAAGCCACATCCTTTTTTTTTTTGAATCTAATGCAATAGTTTGGATTGGGTTATTATTGTACCAGTCTCGAGCTTCTTGCTTACTTAGTTATGATTGTGTGTCCTGTGTGTGTCTCTTCATCTGTTTCTATCAATTCAGTAGTGTGTGTCTGTGTGTGTGTGTGTTTCTGTGTTTAAGATCATTCTTTATTTGCTTTTTTGATTTATTGGTGTGAAGGCAGCGGATTTGGTGTTGGGTGGAGATGAGGGTGATGAGTGTACTTACCCCAAGGGTTACATGAAAAGGCAAGCAATTTTCTCATGCATTACATGTACACCAGATGGGAATGCTGGAATCTGCACTGCTTGTTGCTTATCTTGTCATGATGGCCATGAGGTAATATTATGTAGCCAGATTAAGTTATCTTTGAATTTGGCTTCGATGTGTTTATTGGTTTCCTAATGGCTTGAACGTTGTTGTTCTGGTTATGAAGCTTTTGGAACTGTGGACTAAGAGGAATTTTCGATGTGATTGTGGGAACTCCAAGTTTGGAACTTTAGCGTGTAAGCTTCTCCCTAGCAAAGATGTAGAAAACTCTGAGAATTCTTACAACCATAATTTCAAAGGCTTGTACTGCACTTGCGACCTACCTTACCCTGACCCAAATGTGGAAGAACAAGTGGAGATGATACAGTGCTGTCTCTGTGAGGATTGGTTTCACGAGGAGCATCTCGGTTTCAAGCCTTCGGACAGTGTTGGTAGCCAGGTCTGTGGCCAGTGCTTAATTTTGTGTACGATTGACTTTTCTGTTGCTTTGGCTTTTTAGTTCAATTTCTTATGTGATTATAACAGATTCCAAGAGATGAAGAAGGCGAGCCGATCTATGAGGACTTCATTTGTCAAAACTGCTCCCCAGTTTGTTCGTTTCTGACACTTTATCCTAAGAAATTGTGGGTTGCTGGTCAAGTAGATTCCACTGGCTGTGCTAATGCTTGTTCAGAGACAATTGAGTCAAACAAAACCAACATGGATGCGGAAGCCGGCCAGCTAGAGAACGGTACTGAAGCAGAGAAATCTGTTATGCGGAAATGTTCTGAGAAGATCAGTGAATCTGAACCTGGCCATCTTGACAACTGTTCTGAAGCAGAGAAATCTGTTGTGCGAAAATGTTCTGAGAAGATGAATGACTCTGAACCCGGCCAGCCTGAGACCAGTACTACTGAAGCCGAGAAATCTGTTGTGCAAAACGGTTCTGACAAGATCAACGCCACTGAACCCGTTGCTGCGGCTGGTTGTGCTATTGGGACGAATCTAAACTCGTGTCCTGATTTTGAGAAGAAACCTTTGTTTTTGTCCAAAAACTGGAGGAACATCCTATGCAGATGCGAAAAGTGCGTTGAGATGTATAACGAGAGAAAGGTAAGCTATTTACTTGATGCAGAGGATACAATTGTTGAGTACGAGAAGAAGGCGAAGGAGAAAAGAACAGAGAAACTGGAGAAACAAGAAGGTGAAGCACTTGATCTTTTGAATAATCTCGACCACGTAGCCAAAGTTGAAATCCTTCACGGTATCAAAGACTTCAAAGATGAATTGAAGGGTTTACTGGTATATATCGTCACCTCTATGAAAATATTTGATTACATTTTTCAGGAACTTTCATCTAAGAGTCTTTTTTGTTTTTGTTCTTGTAGGAGTCTGGTAGTGGTGGGCCGTCAAAGGCGATAACAGCTGCAGATATCGAGCAAATGTTTTCAAATCTGAAAAACAAACGCAAAAGGATGGAGTGAGAGGAGTTAAGGTAGTAAAACTCTTTCTCCATCTCATGGTAACTTTCTTTAGATATGTTGTTTCGTTAGTTTGAAATGGGGAGTGAGGAGGTTCCTCGTTCTTCTGCTCTGGTCTATCTTTATTTTCTAAGTTATGCAAAAAACTTTTTTTTACTTTTATTGTATGAAGTTTGTAGCTTGAGTGTAACAGTCGACTATTATATATAAGCTAATAGTTCTTCTAGAACTACTATTTACTTCAATTTTTTCAACTGGTTTTGCATTGATTTGTGGTAACAAAGAAACTCCATTAGGAGTAAATATCACCTGTATACCCAACCCATGAAGATAAATAAACACTATCTATCGTACTGTGAATCGGAAGTGCTCTGAACATGCTAAATGTAAGAGATTTGCTTATGTCTTGTACTACTAAAGATGCCCCAATGTCAAAACAACTCAAAACATAGAGATTTGAAGTAAGGATCAAAGCAACAATTACAGTCTTCTGAACTTCTCGAAATCAGAATGAATGATATTATCCTTTTGCCACCGACGACTACCCCTTGCGACATACAAAGGAAGTCTACACTTTCCTCAATCTTATATGCTCTTGGTCAGAGTGTTGGAGATTCTATAACGATCTCCCCACTTGAGCATGCATACCCCTTTGTAACTCAAGAAGGTCCGTCAGGAAGAGCTTATGTAGTATACCTCCTAGAAGAAGAAAAACCACCATTACAAGAGGGACGAGCATGAAAACCATTTTTTTGGGCTTCGGAAAACCAAAAAACATAAATTTGACCAAATACACACAAATTTGTTTGCCAGAAAATGAAAACCAAATGTACTTTCACCTCAGTTATTGGTTTTTTCTTCTCGACATGGGTTATTGTAGTTTTAATAAGAATATTGGGATCAAAGTTGGAACTTGGAAGCTCGTGAGTCGTGGCCCCTTGAAGAAGAGTAAAGTAACGACAACCCCCGTGACACCGCCACGTACTTGTCGTCCTTTTGTAAGTTTCCACGAAGTTTCCTTCATGTTCATATATTGATAAGAAGAATTTGATGCAATCCAATTATTATATGACGCGTAGTGCTTAATGATAGGATCATCTGATAAGATCGCTTATTAATGACATACATTTACGTCTACATGTAGACTATGATGAATTATTTTGTGATCATATGTTATTATTATAAGAATAAATGAAAAATAATTATGGTATCACATCAATATCGCACACTTATGCAAACGATGTACCCACTACAACGGTTTCAAACTGTATATCGTGCAGTCTTACGAGAGTGTTTGAAAATTCGTCTAATGGCTATAGTTTTTATTGGTTTTGATTTGAGATTAGAAACCCGTTTTGTTGGTTTTTGGTCCGTAAAATCCGGAGAGAATAATTCAAAAGAAATGGGTTTGACATTGTTTGAAACAGATCATACTATGAATGATTGGATTCTATTAATTGATTGAATTCTTGAGGGAAAAGAATATGAATGTAACTACAACCACAAGCTAATTAACATGTAGCACTTATTTAATGAGATGGAGTAGATGAGTTTTATATTCGAATTAAAGTATACTATTGTTGTGATTATTGAATCTAACGACGTTTATATATATATAAAAAAAAAAAAAAAAAAAAAAAAAAAAAAAAAAAAAAANGGTTGGTGGTTGGTATAAATGTGAGATTGCCAGGTTTTAACACGGTTTTGGTTTGGTTTGAAGACACCAAACTAACCAGAAAGAACATGTACTAGCGTTTTTATGTCCTCTCCATTCTAAAAAGTAGTAAAGTACACTGGTCCACTATAATTTTACGTTTTGGTCTGTTTGATTGAAATTAAAATTTTAGATGCGTGCATGAACAATTCATATACGTAACCCCCACATAGGACATAAGATGAATTGGTAGGTTTTTAGCTAGCTAGTATATGAACTTCGATTAACTTATAACCTAATTATTATTTTCTGTCGATTATAATACACGAGAGGAAAGAAAGAAAAAAAGAATACGACGTAATTTTCTATCAAAGATTTTATAACAACTCGCAAATCAGATTGAAAGATCTGAAAGGTCACGATTCGTCAGCTTAATTAGTTAAGCTATCGCCATTAATGTTGTTACTAATCTCGCTATCACCATTATTTGAAGACATCTATGACTACATAATTTATTAGCTTATTGCAGTGGATGTGATCATTAGGGTTTCAGTTAATTTCAGTTTCTTTAACTAGATATTGCAGTGGAGTAAGTACTATACTTTTTTTATTTTCTTGAAATTGAATAAATTGCATAGAAATCAATTTCATTTCATTTTCTTATATACGGTTCAGTTCATCATCTAAATTAAATTTTTCGATTCCATTTTATATAAATGGTCAATTAAAGCTGAATTGAAATTAGCATCTTCACAACCGAATAACAAACTTTTGGTTGGTCGAATTTATAAGCAAAGAAAAATAAAGATATAATATAGTCTTTCAAAAATGAATACAACAGATCAGCATCCTTAGGATGAGTCATCCATCTATCATTAAATAGAAAACACACAACATTATATATAAACTCAACATCACACATTGATCCATACAACTCTTCAAGCTTCCATCAACTTGACCCACACAGAAGAAGAAAAAAGAGAAGAAGAAAGACTTTTTTTCTTGGGCATTTCCCAAGTTTTCTTTTTTCTTTCTCTTAACTTTTTTTGTGGGTATTTCCCAAAAAAAAACTTTTTTTTTGTTCTTATTACATCTATTTTAAATTTTATAAAAAATGGGAAACTGTATGATGGGAGGAAACAACATTGCAAAGATGGTTCAAGAAGAAGAAGAAGTAATGAAGAAAGATTACAAGAGAAAGGATCGTAAAGTTAAGATTGTTCTGAGAAGAGATGAGTTAGAGAAACTCATTCTCTTCCAGCTAAACGCTGGTGGTAACGTTGAAGGCAAAGGAGAAACAACTTTGGCTTCTTTCGGAGATTTTCTCAGGGAGTTAGAGGCAGAGAGATCTGCTGGAGAAGCGGCTGCTAAGGCGGCTGAGGAAGAGGAGGAGTCTCGCCGGACATGTCGCAAGTGGAGGCCGTCGTTGGAAAGAATCACTGAATGGCCTGAAGAAACACTTTCGTAATCACTTTCTTTTATCCTTTTTAATTTTATTTTAGAGATCTTTAAAATTTTCGTTTTATTTTATTTTTCTTATTAAAATAGGATTTTTCTGTGGGGGAGTTTGCTCTTTGGCTGATTTTTTTTTTTTTCCCCTTTTATTACCGAGGGATATTTTTTCACCTGAGAATTGTTCTGTTTGAAATCAGCAAAGGCTTATTTACCCTAGAGAAAATCCAAAGAAACAACGAAATTATGTATTTTTATTTTCGTCTTTCATGTAAGGTTCTGTTTGTCAACATAAATAAATTATTAGTTTAGTATTAATTTTTTTTTTGTTGCTTTTAAAGTTAGTGTTCATATGATCACAATCCATTTTCATTTTACCAACGTGGTGTAGATCAATTTAGGGTTTTAACTACGTGATACATACATATATTCAGTTTTAGTTACCACAGAAAAAACTTCGAAATATCTAAATGCCTTTTAGAAAATTGGAAGTACATAAACACTACTGATATTTGAAAATTCGATTTGGTTTGTGCATCAAATTGATTTGCGATTAGAGAAAAGCGTATGCGTTAGGGTCCCATCATACTAAAAAAGTGCGGGTAGTAAGTGGTAGTTGATTGTCAATTTTAATTTACATTAAGCTTTTCGTTGAAACCTACCCACAACCACAACAATCAACGCATAACTGTTACAAGAATAAATTAATAAGTCCTACGACAATTATCATTATCATCAAAATTATACTACTATCTACCTGTAACGAATGACCCAGCTCGATCTGTCGTCTTATCTCGTTGGACATGTAGAAACAGAGAGTAGATGATCAAATTAATATTAATCTCTCTGTTTTGTCAAACTTATCAAATAAATTTTAATCATTATGGTTTACCTTTTCAGTAAAAATCAATATTATATCAATATACAATAATCTCGTAAGAGCATTTCTATCCCACATCTTTGATTGAGTATCAGTATAGTAAAAAAATAAAAAATTAGAAACAGTTTAGATATATCTTTTTTTATTAGCTAAAATTTAAATAAATAATTTATTTATTATAAAATTATTAAATTAATGTTTTTACGCATATACCCTATGAGCTATGGGAATGCCCTAATAAAGACTATATGTTTTTGATAGATCAGTTTTAACTTTTAACTATACAATTTTGTATTCTAAAAAAAAAAAACAATCGTCTCTATTTCTTTTTGGTTCAAACGTAAAGAAATTATCTCAATAAATTGTAGTTTGTATAAAGAAATGTTATCATTAATACAAACTTAACAAATGATATAGTGATAATTGGGTAATACACTAAAACCTCTATAAATTAATAATGTTGGGACCATGAAAATCTATTAATTTATAGAGGTTTTAATTTCCCGATAAATTAATAATTATTAATTTATAGAGAGATTTTCCTAATTTGATTAAAAAATATTAAAAATAAGATTTAATCGTTACAACTAATATTTTTATAAATTCAATTATAAATAAAATAACAATTATCATGTTTTAAAGATAATAAAAAACTTTGAAATAAACTCTAGTAAAAATTAATGTGTATATATATATATATATTATTGATGAGACCATATATTTACAAAAGATTTTCAAAAAATTATTATATTGTCGAATAGTGTTTAAAATTATACTAGTCCCAACTTAGGACAAGAGAAATTTATTAATTTATAGGTATTATTAATTTATCGATTATTAATTTATAGAGGTTCTACTGTAGATGAACTTGGCTTCACTAGTCTGTTGACTCTGTTCAATCAACTTATCTCCACCATGCCTTTGGAATAACTCATGGTTTGTTCTACGTCCTCTGCTTTGTTTCTCTATTTCCCTTTTCTATTGTCTTCTTTCAATGTTTTTTGCCTTCGAATATACTACTGTCAAACTTTTGTTACATTATTTATTAGACAACAACAAAATATTTCCCAAACCCCTGTTACTTCTATGAATATATCAAAAATATTGTACTACACTAAAACTACAAAATTTCGACAAAATAAATTCAAAAAATAAGCTTTGTTAACTTTCTTGTAAAGTATATTTCTCATCAAAGTAAAATGTAACTATTTATACTAGAGTGTTGAGACTAAGTAAAAAGAAGCTTATTCTCATCTTATATACTAATATACCCCCCTCAAGCTGAATTCGCAGTAGGCAACAAGAGGCTTGAAATAGATAATCTCTGCAAAATTGAGTGAAATGGTGCCGGTTGCAGAGGTTTCGTCAAGATGTCAGCCAACTGATTCTCGGTGGCAACATGTAGAACCTTGAGGAGGCCACTCTAAATCTGATCTCGAGTAGTGTGGCAGTCGATCTCAACGTGTTTGGTCCGTTCGTGAAACACCGGGTTGTTGGCAATATGCATCGTCGATTTGTTGTCACAGAAAAGCTTGGCCTGTATTCGTGGAGTTTGGCGCAAATCCTTCAACATTTGATGAAGCCAAAGTAACTCCTTTGTAGCTTGTGCCATGCTCTTGTATTCAGCTTCGGTGCTACTCGAACTCACAACATCTTGCTTCTTGGATTTCCAAGAGATCAAAGAATTTCCTTAGAAAACACAGATGCCAGTAACAGACCTCCTAGAATCCTTGCAAGTTCCCCAATCTGCATCCGAGAATGCATTCAAGCATAAATCAGTAGAAGCAGAGTAAAAGAGTCCTTGACCTGGATCGTTCTTCAAATATTTCAGGACATGATGAGCAGCCTCAAGATGGACGTCTGTAGGGCATGAGAGGAATTGGCTTAGGCGATTGACGGTAAACGTAATGTCTAGTCTTGTGATGCACAAATACAGCAAGCGTCCTATCAGTTCCCGATAAGGCGTACCATCAGTCAACATGATACATGTGTCTTTAGTGAGAACCTTCTTATAGTCCATAGGCACTGATTTTGTCTTGCAGCCCAATAAGCATGTATCAGCCAGAATATCAAGACAATACTTGCGCTGACTTACTGATATGCCACTTGCATTACGTGCAATCTCAATTCCTAAGAAGAAACGAGTTGGACCAAGGTCTTTAGTCTTGAAATGCTTCGCCAGAGATGCCTTAAGCTGGAAAACAGCATCATCACTGCTACTCACAATGAGAATATCATCGACATAAACCAAGTCCGCAATATAAGAGGAAGTTGTTTCCTTAACGAATAGAGTATTGTTACCATATGCCTGTGAGAAACCATCATCGAGAAACACTTTGGACAAGGACTTATACCATTGCCGTGAGGCCTGTTTCAAGCCATAAAGAGACTTGTGAAGCTTACACACAGGATTCGGTGGCAATGTAACGCCTGGAGGTGGTGTATAACCCTGAGGTAAGCTCATGTAAATTTCTTCTTCTAGCTCACTATGCAGAAAGGCATTAGCAACATCCATCTGAGTAAGGCTCCACCCATGTTTAGCAGCTAATCCAAGGACCAACTTCACACTAGCCAACTTTGCTACAGGAGAAAAGGTATCAATTTAATCTATTCCCTCTTGTTGTGTGAAACCCTTTGCTACTAAACGAGCCTTATATCTCTCTATGGTGCCATCAGCATGGTACTTGATCGTATAAACCCACTTACAGCCCACAACATTTTTACCTGGAGGTAAGGAGACAACATTGAATGTCCGATTGAGTTTCATAGCTTCAAGCTCCACATCCATCGCCTTAAAGGATTTTGGTCTTGTTTCGATAGAAATGGAAAGGACATAGGACTGATAGGGTGGTTTGAAGATGGAATAGGATAAAACCGAAGATAAAGGATAGGGTGTAGTAATAGGTTTGGAATGTGTAGAAATAGAGCGGTTAGAATGTTGAATAAGAGAACAGTGGTAATCAGATAAGTAACCTGGAGCCTTCGTCGTGCGTCGCGGTCTGGCATTAGATGGTGAAATAGTTCCTGTTCCTGTAGTGATTGTCTCTGCACTCCCATTTGATGTACTAGGGACGAATGTGTGTGATGCAGATGATGAAGGTGCTGAAACAATGGACATATCTAATGCAACAGGAACAAGGGATGGAAGAATCAAGTCACTAATAATGTCAATAGGATGGCGAGCATGACTAGAATGAAAAGGAAACTCGTTTTCATGGAACACGACATTACGAGACACAGAGACAACATTAGTATCCAGATTAAACACCTTATAGCCTTTATAACCTGGAGAATAGCCTAAGAAAACACATTTCTCTGCTCTATGACTAAACTTCATTCTATCCTTTAGCAGTGTTGAGACATAACAAAGACAACCAAAAGTACGAAGAAGATCATAGGAAGCTGGCTTCTTACTCAACAATTCATAAGGAGACAAGTTCTTTAACAGCTTAGAAGGTGTTCTATTTATCAAAAATACAGCAGTTAAGATACAATCACTCCAATAAGCAATAGGTATATTAGATTGAAACAATAAGGCTCTAGCAACATTAAGAAGGTGTTGATGCTTTCTTTCAACTACAGAATTTTGTTGTGGTGTGTATGCACAAGAGAACTGATGAAGCATGCCATGTTGTCTAATAATATCATTAAAAGCCAATTCAGGAGCATTATCTGTTCTAATCGCTTTGATAGTCGAATTATACTGAGTCTTAACATATTGAATAAAAGCTGGAAAATGGTGTAAAACGTCATTTTTATTCCTCATCATGTAAACCCAAGTACATCTAGTAGAATCATCTACAATGTTGAGAAAGTATTATATCCTTCTACAGACTCGATTGAGAAGGGACCCCAAACATCTAAATGAAGCAAATCAAAAGGTGAACTAGACAAACGATTATGAGACTCAAAAGGTAAGCGTCTTTGTTTTGCTAATGGACAAATAGAACAAAGAGATTGTAAAGACAAACCAGATTTGGAAAAATGCAAAATAGCAGAAAGCTGTTGTAACTTGTCAGTAGACAGATGTCCTAGGCGTTGATGCCACAGATGTCCATCCACCACCAAAGATCCAGAGAAGTTTAAAGAAGCAAAAGACTTAGACACGGCGAGAGATGATGCATCAAGTTGGAGAATATACAGTTTATGCATGAGAGTTCCTCTACCAATCGTCAAGCCCTGAATAAACTCCTGAATAATGCAAGAGTCAATGTAAAAATGTGGAGAACAATGATCATGTTGTAACAAAGAATTAACAGAAATCAAATTGAATTTAAAAGTTGGCACATGTAAAACATCAGTCAAGATAAGAGATGTTGATAATGGGGCAGTGCCAGTGTGTGTGATATCAACCCTAGTATCATTTGGGAGAGAAACAGTTACTCCAGAAACTAGAACAGTTTCACTAAATAATGACAAATTAGAACACACATGAGTAGTGGCTCCACTGTCAATTATCCAATAACCATGAGGAAGGTTAGAGTATAAGGAAGAGAGAGACACTGGTGTTGAAAAGTAAGAATGTTGTTTTCAAAACAAAGAGAAGTTGATGGAAAAGGAATAATACCAGAAGTAGATTGGACTGCCATAACACCATGTTCGGTAACAAACGCAGTCGATGGGGAAGGAGCCGGATTCTCTGAAACTCGAACATGTGCTGTTAGATGCTTAATAAGATCTTGTACCTGAGTAGGCGTCATATTGTTCAAGTCTAGAGTAGATACAGTTGAAGCTGAAGATGAATGAGCCTGGGAAGAACTTATAGGACCACTCATCGGGCCAAGACCACTCATCGGGTCACTTATAACATTCGCCACTGTATGAGGGCGTTGCTGACTTTGAGATAGTCCTCGAGGTTAAGAATGTTGTGATGGAGCTGAATGTCTCTAAGATTGATAGTTAGAGAGAGAGCTCTTGAAGCCTGGAATATAACCTGGAGGTATCCATGAAGCTTGAAACATTTGTGAACAACATGACCAGTTTGTCCAAAATGTGTACAAACAGGTTTCGGTGGTCGAGAGCGATATCCACCTTGAACTGCATAAGCCACATTTTCAACGGGTCCGTGATAATCTTGTGGAGGTAGAGGAGCTGAGCCAGTAGTTTGGAAAACAACATTATCAGATCGAGGAAGAGACTTGATAGAACGATGCCTTTCATCCTGACTCACCATGTTAAAAGCAGTCTCAATGGTTGGTATGGGCTGCAACATGAGGATATGTCTTCTGGTAGCATCGTAGGAATCATTCAGCCCCATGAGAAACTTTGTCACTCTACTCCTTTCTTGTAGTTTTTCCCATAAGGTTGCAGCATTACATTCACACTTACCACAAGTGGACACAGGTAACTCAACGTAGTTCTTATGTTCTTCCCAAAGTGTGACAAGTCGTGTGTAATAAGTGGTTACATCAGACGCATCTTGTTGAATACTATTCAGACGCTACTCAATCTCAAAGACTCGAGGAGCATCATCCTGCTTAAAACGCGCCAATACATTCTTCCAGATTCCTTCAGCCGTGGGAATGAATAACAAACTTTGACTAATTTCCTTACTCACCGAATTCATTAGCCAAGTCGAGACCATGTCATTGCATCTAGACCAAGATCCAAAGTCTCGATGATCAGAAGCTGGTTTCAAGATAGTGCCATCAATGAACCCAAGCTTATTACGAACATTCAATCCCATACGAACCGAACGACGCCAAGAAGTAAACTCCGCACCATTACAGAGACGATCAGAAACAATTATGAGTCCAGCATGATCCGAACTATGGAGAAAGTAAGGATTCTCATACTGATCTGTTGCATAATTCGTACCAGTATTCGCATATTCCATCATACAATAAGCGATGAACCAATTCCACAAAGCAAGAATCACCAAAGCTAAATCGGAGTTCGATGATCTTAAACACCTAACCGATCAAGAGGATAAGGCAACCAAGATTGCAACAAAACACCAGAAAGAGGCACTAACCAGCTCAACAATAGCAATCAACAACTCCGCGAAGAAGAGAGCGACGAAACAGCGATGTGAGGCAATCAGTGATTCAAATCGGTGCTCAGAAATAACTGAAAGAGAGATCGCGAGACGCGGAATTGAGAAGCGAAGCTGGGACAGAGACGAATTGAATCAATTCGAAAAAGCGGAAGCTCAATTTTCTCGAGAAAACTTTCTGTTAAGCGTTTTCCCGAGAAACAAATGAGAAAAAATCATTTTGCTCCGATACCATGTTAACTTTCTTGTAAAGTATATTTTTCACTAAAGTAAAATGTAACTAATACAAAGGTATTTATACTAGAGTGTTGAGACTAAGTAAAAGGAAGCTTATTCTCATCTTATATACTAATAAGCTTAAAATTATTCCAGCAGCCATTTCATTGTCGCTCAGTATTACAGCCAACCATTACCATATTGACTTGAAGCTGAAGAACAGGAACGTGTGCGATCTGGTCCACAAGGTGCTCTAAGTCGAAAACGCTGTCGTGTTTGTATTTCGACAGTAGCCTGTGAGCTTCCTGCTTTGTCATCTTGATCTTAACCCTCACGACCTTTTCATCCCTTTCAACCATATTCAAACTCGCTTTCTCCTCCAGAGCCATCTCCTTTGGTTCGAGTTTGTGATCATCATCAAACCTCACCGTCTTCTTCGGCTCGATAATCTTATTATTCTCTAACTGAAACCTCACAACCTTACGTGGCTTAGCCAGAGTCTTTTTCTTCTGTTCATCTTCTTCGTCTTCTGTTTCGAACCTCAGCGACTTGTCGATCCTCTTGGCTCTATCCAAGCACCGAGACTTTTTGGTCGACTCTACTGAAACCTCTGAGCCATTCAGAGGCAACGTTATGTCTAAATCCTCTCTGTAAATAGGTTTCGCTTCTAGAACGTTTTCGTACCTTTCTTGAAGTCTGTTGAAGCATTTTGATAAAGAATCCATCATTCTTCTTCTTCTTCTTGATCTTCTCTATTGGCAAAGAGAGTGTGAGAGAGAGACTTTTATGTTATCTTGAAAGTTCTTTTTACTATATTGAAATATTGAAATGGGACAGGGTATTATATAGGCGACCAACTTTACCATATATCTAGAGACACGTAGTGGAGTGTGCTTTGGGGTAAGAAGATGACGACACTTTGCCGTGGGATACTAGCATTTTTTAATTTATTCGTATATTTGTTTGCTTTGCTATGCAAAAAGTGTAATTAGAACCATCTTTTACGTTAATTTTATATATCATGCATGTATATAATCAAATACAAAAAAATTGACAAGTTCATTTGATTTCACGGACGATGTAGAGTTAAGCAGAGAACATCAATGATTTCTAACGATCATATAAGTATCTGAATATTTTTGCTCATGAGATTGCAGTTAAAACTTAAAAGTCATATGGTCTAATGAATTAAAGGTAATCCTTAAGGAAAAGTGACGTTATCATGCATCATTAATCAGTCAAAAAGCTTTACCATGAGTCCATGACTTTTAAAGTTTTATCTCATTTGCTGCTTCATGATCTGAAAATGACATTTGAGTAAAATTGTCAAATTTATCTATTTTTCAATAATTATCTATCAGAATAATCAACTACCAGACGTTCTTATATACTATTAAACATTTTTTTTTGAACTTTCCACAAGTAAATATGGTGCCGTGCCTCTGGGGGTATTCTATATGACATGGTCAATTACTCCATTTTGATTTAGTCTAACTTATAAAAAAAAAAAAACACCGTAAGAATTGAATAATATCCACAAAACTAGATAGAAATTAAACGAATACGAAAAACAAGTGTTTGTCACCGATTCCTTGTGTAATTTTGGCGTAAGGTCACGTTCGACCATATCAACTATTTACAATGTTCTAGATAGGTCAAGTTTTAGTATGCAAATCTACATAAATAAACACAATCTTGGTCATTACTCAAAATTTGAAGATAAATTGGATTAAGACACACTCACACAACCCATATCTTCCCTTACTAGAAAGTCCAAATCCTCTGTTATTGTTTTCTCAATAAGTAGAAGCGACGGTTTCTAGTTTCTAATAGACGGTGAGGATTTCGTTTCTCAAGATCTTTTAAAAAAGGAGGTTACATTTGATTACGAAAATACCAAATTTGCGAAGTGTATCCATACATTTGTTTGGTAATCATCAATTATGAAAATATAGTAACAAATAACATATACACATTCAGATGTTGGTTATTTTTGTTGGGTATGATATCAAGAGAATAAGGAAACCATATAAATCCAAGAGAATATACACCAATTCCAGCAATATATCAAAACGTCTATGGACTTGAAAAGTAACTTATCGTTCTCATCAATCATCATATATATACTCATTGCCTTCTTCTACATTAGAGTTTTCAAGTTAAGTTGCTTATGCAATGGCAAATCTATCTCCACCGGTTCAAGTATTTATTTTCTTTCTCTCTTCACTTCCGAGGTTTTTGCATCACCCATCACCTTTAAGAGTTTTGCTAACGAGTGTTTTTTTTCTTTTTTATGTGTGACAACTGTAGACGTGCGTTCTGAGAGTTGGACTCAAATGTTGCAAAGGTTGCCGGGTAAAAGCAAAGAAAAAGATGCTAAGAGTCGCTGGTAATAAATCCACTAGTGAATATTGTTAAAGCTATATCGTTGTTAAATTTGCTCATTTTGATTTAGCTACTATTATTTTCGAAACAGGGGTGAATGCAGTTGAGTATAACGTTGAACAAGGGCTCTTAACAGTCTCAGGTGACGTCAACCCGACAACATTGCTTGACAAGCTTACCAAATGGGGCAAAACGGCAGAGCTTGTCTCTGTTCTTGGAGACAACACTTCCCATGTTCTTAGAACCCCGGAACAAAACCAAAACAATACAATGGAGAAGAAGGAGAAGAGACCAACAAAGTGTTGTCTTCTTATGTGCTTTGGGAAAAGAAGTTGTAAATCAAAGGTGGAGCCTTTTGCGCCGATCCCAAATTGGCACCATCGAGGAGTAGGGGCTGAAAACGGCAGTCCAACGCCCTTAATCAACGCTGGTTCACCTCCAATGGTGTATCCTCCTCCGCGAGCAATGCCTGGCTTTACAACACCCATACCATACCCACCTCCTTGGTTTGTGGCGGCAAGACAAGCACAACCATACACTGGTGAAATGTACCGGTCAGTTCCACCACAGCCCCGACCGTATTTTCAGTTAAGACAGACGGAGTTTCCACCTATGGTCAACCTAGGCTGCATTACCCGCACCACTGAGCACAATTCTCTCGGTTAATACATTCAATATGCTTTGTTCCTTTCTCTTATATAAATGCTACGTATAATAAGATGACAAATTATTTTTTCAACATGTATCCCAAACATTTTCGTTAAAAAGCAAATATATTGAAAGAACCAAAGGATGATAATTCTTTTTATTTATTTTACTTTAATTTTAAAAATAAAAATAAAAATGATAAAATCTCTTTTAACATGCATCCGAAACATGTCAATTAGTTCAATATATAAGCTTCACTTCGCCCATTACTTGAACGATACCGGGCTTTCTTGAATCGGATTTATAGGTGAGATCCGACAGCAACATTAGCAAATCTTATTGGGAAATTAGTATATTTTTATCAAAAAGTTTATTAGAATTATTATATTATAGAAGCGTATGTATTAGGGTGGATTATTTAGTAGTGCGTAGACAAATAGAGAGAAACAAAGGGGTGGTTAATTACTTCTCATCTTTACAAAAAAGAAAAAAGATACTCTTCTTCTTGAGAAAACGCGTTGAAAAGCTTATCAAACTTTGGTGGATTACGACCAATTAACCACCCAAAATATCTTTTTGCGCTTGACTCAGTCATGATTATATAGTCTCTCTACCCTTGTCCATCAAACACTCATATTCTGATCGATATCCCATTACAAATGAAATAATAACAAAACTATGTTATTTGAGGTTACTTTAACGAGAAACAAAAAATGATTTAAACGATCACAAACAAAAATTGGAGTCTGATAACTTACGGATGGGTGTAACTTGTCAGTGTAGTGGTGAAATGGTTAATGCGACTGAAAAATACATTAAAAGAAAAACAATTAGCAAAAAAATTTCCTCCATATTTGATTTCTTAGAATTGCCCATAATTATATTACATCATTTCACTCAACATATTTTTTGTTCTCTTCTTTATGTTTTACGTACTCATTAAAACTCAAAACAAAACATATATAGGAATAGGATTGTGTGTGCCAAAGAATCAACAAAAGATTTCTAGTTTGGTTTTTTTGGTAGAGAGGAATTATTCGACATAAATTAACCATTGCTTAAATGGGCCTTACGACCGTAAAGTAGCCCACCTTTAAAGAGGGTTCGAAAAAGTCTTAAAAACAGAGAAAATTTCCGGTCGCCGTTTATAACATTCTCCTTTGGTAACGAGAGAGCGAAAGATCGAGAGAAAGAAGAATAGAAGATGAACGTAGTTCAAGGTTTGAAGAGGATCCCTCGCATCAAATTCCCACAGCGACATTTCAACCCTTCAGGTTTTTTTTTTTTTTATTACCTCCAAAAAAGCCTGTGCTGAAATCTATATCGTTCTTCGTGTTTACGTTTCATGATCTTTCTCGGCCTTTTTCTAGCTTTGATTCGACAATTTTGTGTACTGTTTTCATTTTCACGAATCAGATATGAGATAGTATCTGTTTGTGTCCTCGATCTATTCCCGTAGGAATCATTTAGTGTTGTAGATACCTAAGATTTAAGGATACACAAGATTTGTTTAGCCATTGAAATCGAATCCTTTGTCTGTTATCAACTTTTTTGAATCAAATCTTGAGTCGTTGTAGAAGTTGTTTGCTGTAGCTTTTGGTTTGGGTAAGGATTTGTTTGTTGATGGAAGTCTTCATGAACTTTGAGACTTTATTTTACTGGCATTAAGAGTTTGTTTTTGGGAATTTTGCAGCTTCAGAGGGAAAGACTCAGGTGGTGGCAAATGAAGCAGATACATTGTTCTTCTCCAGTTTGAACGTCCCAAAGACTATAGGCGGGAAGGCATCATCCCAGCCTAAGCGTACTCCAGTGTCAAACGAAGAGATGGAAGCCATTTTGGTTGGTACACTAACTTACTTCATGTACATATGAATAACACTCTAGATTAAGTCTTGCACATCTTTACAGTTTAATGTTTGATTGCAACATTTCATATTTACTTATTTTTGAGTTGAGCTGCGTAGACAAACATGTATCTGCGGTTATCCTGACGTTTATGATGGTGTGACCAACACCAACTACTAAGTTTATGGACCAAAATAACGATATTCGAGTTTCTTTCTGCATTATGTGGTAGTTTTGTGCCGTTTCTAACTTACTTCTCCCTTTTTGCAAATCTTCACAGTTGGGAGGCTGCCTCTGATCTTGAACATGATCTGTTGAAGAGAAATGGTGGACCTTTTCTTCATCTTTACCAAGAATATAGAAGAAACTGATGGTTGATGTTTACAACACAACCCTTGAATACAATTAAATTACTCCGTTGCTGTTTTCAAAAGTTTTTTTAAAACTTTTATACTGATTCACCATTTGATTGAGTGCATTCTAATCACTCTTATTTCTGTATGTTTGGAATTTCATCGTTTATTCATTTTTATATCACATGATGAAGATCTTCTAGAACCAGTCAGAGATCTCGTTTGCATATACATTCACAGGAACTTACATACAGAGAAGAAGGGAAAGATCACTTATGGTGCTGCTTCCTCCTTTTGAATCTGTTCAATAAAAGGCTCAAGGATACACGACTTTGGATTCTTACCCGGTGGACCTTTCTCTCTTCGTTCAAGCTCTTCAAGCCTGAATGTAATGAGACGGTCCCAGTTTCCTCCTTCGAACAAGACACCGGCTTTTCCATCTGTGATTCTCTGCACAATCCCACAATACATGTGATACGGACTGTTCTGGTTCTTGACTATAGCGATCATCCCAGGCATGAGAAGTGGTAGCTCTGGCGCTTTTGGTTTCTTATCAGCAGCCACAGCCGATTCATCACTTCCTTGTTTTGTTGGTGGAGGTGGTGGGTTTTTCTCAATGAAGGTTTGCAATCCCTTTTCGCCACCGGGAAATCCTCCTGTGAGACCCATCATTTCTTTCTCAAAACCGTCTTCAGGTACTTTAAATGACAAGTTAGTGTCATCGCTCTCTTTCTCTGTCTCGTTCTCAGCCTTTGATGTCTCTTGTTCCTCTTCAATGTTCCTCTTGAGCTCCTTCTCAATACCTTTCTCTCCGTTGCATAGTCCTCTTCCTCCCATCACTTCCCATAGATTGAACTTACCCATGGCCTTTACTTGAAGAACGTTTGTTTGCTGCTGCTTTGCGAGCGGGAACATCGACCGGTTTGGAGTTGAGAATTGATTGGTTTGGCCTAGAAATTTCGATCCATGAATTGGAGTTCTCATGGTCGGTATAGTGATCGAAGAAGTCGCCATAATTTTCTTTTCGTCTGGTAGTAGTTTAGAGCTGACTAAGAAAGAGGGGGAGATAGGAAGAAGAAGAAGAAGAGAGGAAGAAGGAACCAAGCGTGTGTGATTCGCTTGTTATAATGACCACATATCATGATTTCAGTTAGATGAGTTCTTCTATCTATTTCCCAGTAGTTGGACCTGAGCCGGTTTACACGTAACCGGAGGAAGCGTAGTAACAGTTGGGCTTTGTCATATGTTCAAACTCGACCAATGTACTATGGGCCTAGAGTAAATATAGATATATTATTCGTGTGGTTTTATGTTTTTAAATAGACCAAACCTAAACCAAAAATTTAATTAAAATGAAAACCAAAAACTTAGTTAAAATGAAAACCAAATGGATTTTAGGCTTAACCACAAAATGGTTTGGTTTTTTGGATGTCGGTTTTTTCCCCACGTAAAGAACTTACATAACATATGTGTTTGTTTATAAAAATATTAAAATGTAATTCAAATATGTAATTATGTTAATATCGATAAGATTCAAGATTTTATTTTTTTCTATTTTAGATTACCTCAATTTCGTAATCATGCTTCTTCATATTAATTAGGCAACCATTGAAAGAGAAATAATCTTCTAATTTCTAATTGAATGGGTGGTTGAAAAATAAATGAATCAGAATAAATATAGATATGACAACAAGCATTCATTTGGTCCCAACATATAATATTGAAACACAAAACACGTTGTAAAAAACTTTTCGGATTTTTGTCTAATAATTCAGTTTGTCATCATCTAGCAGTATTCTTAAAAATTTAAGGATCGAGCAAGAACTGGTGGTGGGGTTGGGGTATCACAGATGCTTGTCTACTTTGAGGTGTTAGACTTCTTTGCTTATTCTTATGAATATACAAAACTAACAAGGAATAGTGAATTGTATTAAGCATCCGAATTCAAAATAAATTAGTAACACAAAATTTAAAGAGGTCTTTTCTTCCTATTAAACGAAATTAAACGAAAAATAAATTAAAGAGAGAGAAGAAAGTAATTTCCCAGTCGTGAAGGTAGCCATTGAGAGAAAATGTGGCTACAGATCCTATATAGATCATGTGATAAAATCAAATGAATTTTGTGGTTGCAAATCGTAGACCAACTAGTATTTAAGCGAGTCTTGATTCATCACCATTTTTTCAATACAAGCTTAACTCATGGAAGGCAAAACTTTGGGCCTAAGTGTGCTCATAACGAGTCTTTTCATGGCACAAATTCAAGTTGACGCCAAGGTCTGCTGTCCATCCACCACTGCTAAAAATAAGTATATTCTTTGCCGTAAGGGATCAGGTTCAAAGCCACTATGTGCAAATCTCCAAGGCTGCAAAATTATTTCTATTGGCCAATATCCGTATGACAATCTCGAAAATTCAGATAAATTGATTAATATTGTGTCGCTTCTTTTAGGTAACGTCATTTGTTACAAAACAGATCAAGATTTCATTTTTGATGTATTTTAATTTTTGTCTCAAGGTGATGTTGTCAATGAATATTGCAAGTTGGGGTGTGTATATATCCTCTGTGTGCAGTGTCTTAACGAGCGGAAAATTTGTTTTACCGGAGGTCTAGAGACTGCTTAAGACACCGCACACAGATGATATATAAACACCCCAACTTGCAATATTCATTGACAACATCATCTTGAGACAAAAATTAAAATACATCAAAATGAAATCTTGATCTGTTTTGTAACAAATAACGTTATCTAAAAGAAGCGCCACAATATTAATCAATTTACCTGTATTTCCAAAGATTGTCATACGGATATCCGTCAGGACATTGGCCACTAGAAATAATTTTGCAGCCTCGGAGATTTGCACATAGTGGCTTTGAACCTAATCCCTTACGGTAAAGAATAAATTTATTTTGAGCAGTGGTGGATGGACAGCAGACCGGCGTCAACATGTTTCTCGAGATGATGTAGCCATTAATCTCGACAAAATCCATCACGTTCCCTCGAGATAATGCTCTTTTTTTTTAGCTATCTCGATGGAATTTGACCTTTCTTTGGACCATCAATTAATGGGATGATCATGGCTTTATATGGGCCGGACTAATTAACGGGCCAGCGTGTGTAGGCTCTCATACCACATTAATTAGGGTTTGATACGGGCTTCCAACTCAAAACCAATTGACAAAAGATTATTTTTATTTCATTTGATTTTTTTTTTCAAATCGGATTTAGTGTTCACACAGTCCATCTTGCAATATAATTTCTTTGTATATTACATGATAATAAAATTAGATTTTAATTCTATGTACTCAATCCCAATGAGTAACATATAACTTTCATATAAAAAAAAAAGTGCATTGTATCAAATTTATATCTTACTTAATATTAAAAAAAAAAACTAAAAGTGAATAAAACATAATTCTCAAAGAAAAAAACTGAAAACTAATTTTATCTCATATTTGAAAAAGTAACAATATCTTAAATATATTTATTTCATATTTTGTAATCTCATATGTAATAGTTTTACTACTTGTCCAACTAATTTTAAATAAAACTATACTAAAATTATCATAAATTAATCAAAAATTTAAAGACTTTATTATGAAAAAAAAAAATTTGTTTATGTAAAGGTGAATATTTACAATCCTTTTTTTATGATTAATAATTGACAGTATAATTTATTTAATTATGGTATTATAGTAATTAATTGTATAATTTTCTCAATTATTTTTCTTATAGAATTAGTATTTTAAAATTATAATTAGTATTATTTTTATATACATATATTAACTATATTTTTCTCTCTATTAAATTGTTTAAATTTTTAATTTCTTATATTCTAAAAATTTGTAAAAATAAAGTTTTTGTATAACACATGACAAAATATTTAGTTGTAAAAATTGACATGTGTCGCGATTACATGAGTTACTAGTTTTGAAAACCAAAGTTTATATAATAACATAATATTGAATACGCTATCAAATCATTCACCGATCGAAAAACTTTAGAAATTTACATTAATTTGTTATTTTAGTTAACTTATTTTTCTTATTATGTTAATCACTAATTTTAATATATTAAACATTTGCATACTTTAATAATTTTTTTGTATATATTTATTTTTACTATATGTTATAATAAATAATAATTGCAATTAAATTGCAAATATTTTCCTTATTAATTGCACATATTTTCCTATTGAAATTAGTAATTTAATAGATAACTTTCCTATTAGAATTAGTGATATAATATACTTCTTTTGGTTTTATATACTTTTCAAAAATATCTATTATAATTCTTTCATTTTTAGAATTTTTTTATTTTCTTATAATTATTAAATAAAATTTCTTTTCACACAAGTCAAAATGTTATCAATAGACTTGACACATGTCGCGATTATATAAATTACTAACTTTAAAAACTAAGTTTTATATAATAAGATAGTGTTATAAATCTCTTGTTCTTTTGTGTATGTGTGCAGAAGATTGTCACTCTCTAGATTGTATATGTCTTCTACTTTTTATCTTTTAAATAATAAATAATATATGTTCGTATTAATCTCCTGCTCTCGTAGTATGACAATAGATGCTACTTAATTACGGTGTTAAGGTTTTTCACTATAGATGATATTACCAACTAGCCGAAGATTCTCTTATTTCTACGTACGTGTCTGCACAATGAATGATCCATGATATCAGTGATCAATGAACTTGACAAGCTTCTCCAATGCCTTAAACCACAATGATCTCATATATCCAAGATATAATAAATATTCCAAAATCACACGAGAAAATGTCTGCAGTCTGATTAGTGTATCAAAGGTAAATTTACAGCTTTAGCTATGGATCTTGATTCAAATTTTACGGATTGAGCGATGAACCTGTTTGTGTTTGAGACTGGTATGTATTAAAGTATTAGTGAGTCCAAGAAAGAAGAGAGAGGAGAAATGTGTTGTCTTTGATGGAGGAAGGAAACACTTGAACCAATGAGATCCATGAGTTGGAGTTCTCATGGTCGGTAATCGATACAGTGATCGCAGAAGTCGCCATAATTTTCTTTTCGTCTGGCGGAGTAGTTTAGAGCTGACTAAGAGGGAGATAGGAAGAAGACGAAGAAGAGAAAAACAAGGAACCAAGCGTGTGTGATCCGCTTGTTATAATCTAGGTTATAATGACCACATATGTATGTATCATGATGATTTCATCAGATGAGTTTCTCTCCTCTCCCACTGGTTGGACCTGAACTGATTTACGCGTAACCGGAGAAAACGTATTAACATTTGGGCTTTGTCATATGTTCAAACTGGAGAACCAATGTACTATGGGCCTAAACTTAATATATTGCTAATGTGTTTTTTTTTTTGTGATTAAATTGCTAATAATGTGGTTTGTTTGATTAAATAAGGAAAAAGGCTGCAAGAACAAGATAAAGCATATAGAGGTCAACGACATTAATAATTGGAATCCCATTCTCTCAAATCATTATCATTACCCCATCCATCCACTTTTGTCTTAGGCTAAAAAAAAAAAAAAAAAAAATCAATNGTTCAATTACGAAAAAAAAACACTTGCCATTATTTGTTTACTTTTTCAAATTCAAATACAGTATTTTAAATATGAAAAAGCATAATTCAGATAGGATGAAGATATATACAGACATTAATAATTGTAATTAAACTATCTAAGTTATCGGAAGACCAGGTTTATTATCTCATTCATTTTCATTAATTAATAGTAAAGTTTTTGACATTGTAGAATCTAGTCCTCGGCAAATAAACCGAACCGAAACCGAAAAAATTTCGGTTCCGGTTCGGGTATGGATAGTGGACAATAACCGATTGGATAGTGTTTTAATTATCCATGGATATCGGTTATTAACCAAATCAAACCGATATCCATTCGGTTATCCAAATCAAACCGAACACGTACTAAAATTATGTTTTAGCCGAGAATCGAACCTGAGACCTCTACAAACTGGAATGTGCAACATGGCCACTGCGCCACGTTGAAGTTTTAGCTTTGTATTACATGTTAATTTATATAAAGTAATAAAAAGTAAACTAAAAAACCATATATATTTAGACAAAAATACCAAAATATTTGAAATAAATCAATTAGGAGTTTTTAGATATATTTGTTAAAATATAATCAAATTTTATTTAAATAATATTTTAAAAATTTATATTACACTATTTCGGATATTTGGAACCGAACCGAACCCGAACCAAAATAGTAAATTAACTGAATGGATACTAAACCTCTATATCTAAATTAACCGAAACCGAATGGATATATCCGAAACCGAACCGAATATCCGAACGTCCAGGACTAGTAGAATCTATATAACAAGCGTCTTGCTTTGGCTGGAGGAAGTAACCTGGGGGTACAAACGTCTTTTCATACCATCGTCTTGCTTGGAGCAGCCAAAGCACCTAACCAAAAAAAAAAAAAAACACACTTTCCCTTAATAACAGAAATCACATTTTGTTTTTTGAGTTCGTTAAGAAATATTAATTCGTCTTCAACCTCTCTCTCTCTCTCTCTCTCTCTCTCTCTCTCTCTCTCTCTCATTCGATCAGGTAGGTAAGGTACAAACAAGTTCTGCTGTCGATCTTTTCGTCGTTTTTTATTTCTACTTTGTTTTTTCAGAGTTTCTACTATTGATTGTGCTTTCAAGGTTTTTTATTGCTTTCGTGGTTTAGGGTTTCCAATTTTTTGGGTTTTCTTCTCTGCTTATTCCCAGAAAATTCGATCCTGTAACTTTTGATTTTTGAGAGCTTATGATAAACTTCACAAGAGTTCTTTTTTTTTTTTTTTTGCAGAAACTTTGAAGATTAACAAATTTGATCTGTGAAGTAGGATTATTAAAAATTGGGTCAGCAGTGAAAGATAGATAGGATACAAAGGTATGTTTGTTTCTTTCTTGTGATGATACTTCTTCATTTAGTTGTATGATCCACAATAAGCAATTAAGCATACTACTGAGTACTGAGAGACATGTCACTTAGAGAAATTTAAGAGTTCATGGGATGCTAGAATTCATATAGCCTGATTGCTTCATATCAGAATCTAAGATTAGATCATGCTTAGATGAGTTTTATCAATGACTTTTTTTATAGTCTTTGTCAAGATTGCTATGTAAATATGTGGACAAAAA
Source organism: Camelina sativa (assembly GCF_000633955.1). NCBI lineage: Eukaryota > Viridiplantae > Streptophyta > Magnoliopsida > Brassicales > Brassicaceae > Camelina > Camelina sativa. The sequence goes on along the minus strand of NC_025695.1, from coordinate 9,572,494 downwards.
CTGTGGTGTTTGTTGATTTCTTTTGAGGAATCAAGTTATGTATTTTTTTTTATCACAATGGAACACTAATGTGCATTCACGGATTTAGTGAATCTATAAGCTGTGGTAGCAATCTGTAGTTTCATTTTTGAATGAAGGAACTCTTGCTGTACGCTTTCATTCATCATCTTGTGGAAGGTTCTGAATTCGTTTCATAAGCCCAAAATTTCAGATTCATGGGTGATGGTACTCCTAGGAAGTTAAACATATTACCTGATTACTTTAGTGCTCCTAGTCCCACCACGGTATCTTCTCAAGACAATACTCCATCATCTTCGCAGCAAAAGGACGATCTTTCTCTGAGGTAAGGTAACTTGTTTGTTAGCACACCAATATGCTAGAAAGGGAATCTTTGAGCTGACATTGATTGTATTTTTGGGTGCTTTGCTTTAGAGTAGGTCTCATAGCCAGTCACGTACTCGCAGAAATTTGAAAAGAGCAGCACTTATGTTGAACATGTTCACTCTTCGCCGTCTGCCTTGGGTTTCAGACGGTCAAGATAAGGTTCCATTCTCACACCTTTCTTCTTTGTTTTTGATTCACCCCGTCACGTCAAAGTTTGATTTTTCTCTCATTTGCAGGTAGAGCTATCAGCAGCGGAGTTAGAATCACTTAGATCAGAACTTTCTGATTTGGAAGAAAGAGAAGCTTACCTCAAAGCGCAGTAAGTCATAATGCTCAAATTGTCCCATGCTCAGATCATAACCGGTTATTTTACTTTCTTCTTTCTGTACCCTTCCATAGGTTGGAACATGTGGATGAAGTCTTGCGCTCTGCCCGTTTATCTGGCTATTTGTTTATCCGAAGTGTAGGCTTTTACTCTGAGAATTACTTATATTATTGATCCATAAGACTCAAGCTTAGCGTATCTTATATCACAAATTTGCTTCTTTTTTTTTTGTTTAACTTCAGCGTTGGGCAGCTCTTCCTGGTGAGCCAGCACCAATAGATGATACAGAAGTAGACGACTGGCTTCCTCGGTTTGTCGTCCTTCAAGGCCCTTGTCTTTTCTTCCATTTATTGTCAACAGGTGAGTTAAGTTTCAACTTTTACAATCTTGTTTCAAATTTGCATTCTTCTTGTATCGTCTCTTGAAACTCTCCATTGCAGATTTAAGCCCTCAAGATTCGACATTGCTGGCGGATATTGTAGAAGTTGGTTCGTTACCTAGCTACACTAGGGAATTCGATGAACCCCATCATTGCTTTTACATCTTAACCCGTCAAGGTCTAAGATTTGAGTGCTCAAGCACCTCTAAAATACAGGTGAACCAACTACATATACATCTTAAGTTCTTAACACACAGATTTTGTTGTTGAGTGATCCTACAGCATTTGAACACGACCATTTTACGGTTTTGCATGATTTTAGGTTGATTCGTGGTTGTCACTATTGCGCCTCGATTGCAAGTTTGAACCAGAAGAAAAGCTACCAAACGGATCAAGCAAAGCTCTATAATAAAATTGAAGATTGACCACTGCTCTGTATAGTTTTCATTTCTATGTATATAAAATGCTTACTTTAGACGTAGACTTGTAGTAGAATTCACGTCAATGAAAGGTTCTTTTACTAAACTGGTGATTACAATATTTTTAGCTGCTAAAGACATTGGAATATATTCGTTTCTGGAATAGGCAATAAAACTCGTTGGAAAAAGAGTGATTAGATAGGCAATAAATCCTGACCCTTTAAGTCCTTCTCTGATCCGACCCAACCAAACCAACGCTGACCCATGCCAGTTCGATTGAAGCATGCTGGTATAAAATCCTCCAACAGGTTCTCTCATTTCAGAGGCACTATTTTTTCACATCACTCATCTCTGTCTTCTCGCATTGAGTAATAAGAGAGATGAGCTCCCAAATCTGCAGATCTGCTTCTAGAGCAGCCAGGTCTCTTCTTTCTTCAGCCAAGAATGCTCGTTTCTTATCAGGTACGTAAATTTTCTATCTGCTTCTCTTTTTTGTTCTGTTTGTTTCCCTGAAAATATGATAAATTTCATGGGAGGATATATGTAGGTAGATGCGTCAAATAAATTCTGAATCTACCTTTGGTTTTCTTCGTCTTCCCGTTTGAATCCACTCGAATCAGTGATCTGTTGAATCGTTTTCAATCTAAAATATCAAAGCTTTTTCATGATACAGTATTACATGTTTTCTTATCACCCCAAGAAAAGGAAATTTATTGTTATCTGAATATGACACTTATGTGGCTGGTTCTGTAGAGATATTCTTGTGAGGGAATCCGTCATGTTAACACATTTTATGTGAAACTAATTGGATTAACAAATTTCGACTCTCATATTCAGGTTTTTGTCTCTTGCTTGATCTGCCTACATAAGATTTTTAATTGATAAATCCATCATTATAAAGAGGTTGTTTTAGATCTCTTGTTTTTTCTTATTCCCATATCAACAAAGTCACAACATATTTCATTGAACATTTTGTGGATACATTGATCATTATGTATATTTTGACATTAGGTTATATGTTTCAGAAGGCCGAGCTATTGGTGCAGCAACAGTGGTGTATGCGTCTGGAAAAGTCCCTCAGTATGCATCCAGCTTTGGAAAATCGAGTTCTGGCTTCGACTCTAAGAGCTGCATTACCGGACTCCTCGCTCTTCCAGCTGCAGGTTTTACATACTAACTTTTTCACGAATATATTCTCTTCTGTATGACAACACTAAAATTTTCACCTTGGTAATACAATAAAACGTAATAACATTTCAACATTTTGACTCGAAAACAATGTCAACTTTTTTTCTGAATTGGTAATTGCTTTTGAACTATATACCTGCAAGACTTATAGCTGATGAGTTGTTTTGTTTCTACAGAAACTCACTCTTACTCATGTTTTACTTAGATTTGATGACTAACACAGCTTATTCATTTTGCTTCCTTCTGTTTTAGCCTTCATGCTCCAAGATCAGGAAGTACTTGCTGCAGAGGTAATATAATATATCACTAACACATATAGCTATATCCTTATCTTGAGGTTATCCATGGTCTCTCTGTCTAATTGAATATCTCTGTTTTAATTAGATGGAACGCACTTTCATCGCTATTAAACCTGATGGAGTGCAGCGAGGACTGGTAAATAGATAGGCGGATTTGCTTGTTATTGTTTATGGATCTCAGGTGTTACTTGTTATTAAGATGAATAGATGATCAAAGTTGTTTGATTTTATGGTTCTTCTCTCACCAGATATCAGAAATCATTTCCCGGTTCGAACGCAAAGGATACAAGCTTGTTGGTATCAAAGTCATGGTTCCTTCAAAGGGTTTTGCGCAGAAGCATTACCATGATCTAAAGGAGAGACCTTTCTTCAACGGCTTGTGTAACTTCCTTAGCTCAGGCCCTGTTGTTGCCATGGTAAGGAAGCAACTCTCACTCGAACTTTTGAAACCATAAACAACAGAGTTGGTCTGGTTTAGGTCTCATATCCCAAAAACAATTGTTTAGGTATGGGAAGGTGAAGGAGTGATTAGATACGGACGTAAACTGATTGGAGCCACAGATCCTCAGAAATCTGAACCTGGAACTATCCGAGGCGATCTCGCAGTTGTTGTTGGAAGGTACATTATATATATTCTGCATTTTATATGATTGTGTTTGAATTGTTTTCTCAAGAGTTTATAGATTTGGTTTGTTGGCTTATTGGGGAATTGCAGGAACATAATCCATGGAAGCGATGGACCAGAGACAGCTAAAGACGAGATCAGCTTGTGGTTTAAGCCTGAAGAACTTGTTTCTTACACCAGCAATGCTGAGAAGTGGATCTACGGCCAGAACTGAACTAATCCTAATTTCTCCCTTTTTATCAGCCGTTAAATCAGAATTAAATAATCACTGAACAAAATGATTTTGAGGATGTATTGTCCCAAAATCATGATCCTGAGTCAATATTATTACACCAAACGAAGACATTCATCGTATCACAAATTCACAATTTTCAAATTTCGAGACTAGTAAACTACTTTGTGAATCAGCTTTTCCAAAGCAATAAATAAAACTCAAACTGATCCAAACTGAGTAGATGACCGCTGGCCAAAACGATCAAGACTGCGGCTTAGTAGGCGAACACTGATGCTTGGTCAGAAACCATTGATTATTGAAAAAGAAATTGGATAGATCCAATTAATGTAGTGAGACTGTTAGAAAATGAAATTCGAAGTGAAAAGTTTGGCCTAACAAAATTTCATATTTTTTAAATCTTTTATTTGTACTAGTAGAGTATTATATAATGAATTATATGTTTAAAAAAAAAGATGAAAAACCATATAAAACTTGAGAACTTGTACTAAAATTTTACACGGAAAGACTTTTTTAATCCTTTTACTATTTTGGAAGTACATGACTTTCTTTTGTAGACTTTATAATAAATTATGGGTGAACATTTTTGTTAAGATATTATGACATTCAAATATAACTCACTGATATTATGACATTTAAAATTATTAAGAATATAGTTTAATAGTTTCCTTTATTAAATTTTTCATCTAATAAAACATTTAATTATCTACCTTACCATATTAATTTGTTAATTATCATTATACTTCACCTTTCATCTTTATATGACTCTATTTCTGTGAAACAAATAAATTATCATATTTTTATTATAATTAAAAAATAGTTTTATTTATGGATATACCATAAGTTGAATTTTTAAAAACAAATAAATTGTGCAATCTATAAAATATTCAATTTTTAGTAATATTATTCTTAAAAAAAATATCTATTCAACTAAAATTTTGACTGAATAACGGATCAAAATTTGAATATTAAAATTTAATTTCATACATTTCTTTTGTTGAATTGTATAATTTTATATACTATAATAAACTTTTAAATAACTTAATTTGAAATATTTTAAAAATATTGGAACTTGATATTTTTTAAGAATATCATAAATATTTAATAGATCAAAAAGTTAGAAATTATAGACACTCTAATTTGATTTGTTATAGCATGAGTCAATAATATGTCACTATAATATGAAAGAATTTCAAGAAACCAAATATATTAAAACAAAAAGTATGACATATATTAAATTAATCATAATATAATAACTCGCTTTAAAAAAATTAAATTTACAAAATTATGTCTTATAATGACAATCAAGTTATGCTGTAGAACATACTTTATTGAAATAACTTCACAACATAAACTAATACAACATATTAAAATTTTATTTTAAAATATAATATATACAAATTTGTATAAAATAAAATTTAACCTTTGCTATAGCACGTCTACTTATATAGTGAACTAACAAAATGTTAATATGACAATAATTGAGAATCTATTTTATTTGTTATAAAAATACATACGTAAAGAAAATTTACTTATATTTAGTTAATATTTTGCATATGTTTTACTATTTTTTTAATTTAATTTTTCATATTAAAATCGGTGAAATTAGTTAAAAGTATGTATATTCTAATGGGTATATTTTAAAAAATTTCAGCAACACAGGATATGTTTTCTACATCCACTCTTTTGGAAAAGAAGATATTTCTCATAAAAATTTCATTGTGAACAATAGCATTTGTTCGAATGGGGAAATATCGATCAGTTGGTGATCTCTCACCATTCCCAAACCTAGCCTCTCTTATGAGCTCTTTGCTCTGGGTTTTTGTATGGGATCCCATTAAAAAAAATCACCCACGTACTATGCTTATGATTGTAAATGGGTTGGGAATTACAATCAACCTCGTGTACGTGGCCGTTTTTCATGTTTTTGCAACAAGCGGCGGTTAATCATACTCCTCGCTTTAGCGACTGAGTTTCTAGCTTTGGCTATCATCACGATCTTGGTTTTGACATTATCAAAGTCAAATTGCATATGGTACACAAATCATTGGATTTATACGAATGGAATCTGTGTTGTTCTCGGCCTTATCAAGTTAGTTCTCTACGCTACTACGTTGTGGAAGCAGCAGTCAGAGGACCTTCCATAAGACCATAACTGCACCTACCTATGCTTAAGTAAACCTTCCATAAGACCATAATGCACCTACATTAAATAAACAAGATGTATGTTTTTTCTTTATTTTTTAGATTATCCTAATCCCATGTACTTTATATGTTACGAATCACACGATTGTTGTTGATTTTGGGTCTTCAATTATTTATTTCATTTCTCATTTTGATTAACCAATCTGGTTATATGTCTCCGGAGTGTGAACTTCACGGCAATATTTGGTACAATCGTATGTTTATAGCTTCGGAGTCTTGGCTCTTGAACTCAACCGATAAGAAAAACAGTAGCTTAGTGACGTACTTTGGCCTTTTGGTCTTGGAGATTTAGTGACGTATGTGGCATGGTAAATTATACTTCTAAATTTTCTTTTTATAATTTTAAAAAATATTAACTGGTTAGTCACATGCCTATTAATTTTTTTTTAAATGGTATAAAAAGAAAATTTAGAAGTATAATAATTTACCATGCCACATTTCATTACTGATATGGTCATACTACCCAATAATGGTAAATTATACCCAATATTGGATTAAGTCATTAAACATATACACTAATTTGTTTGCTAATTTTTATTAGTCGTTGATTTCTTCTCTAATAATGGAACCAATGACATTATGCCACGTTGGCGATCGATGCTTACACATGGACTTGAAAATCTGATTAACACATGCCAATTTGTTTTAGTTTCTGGTCGATATCCGCCGACTCGATTAGATTAGATTAAAAAAAACTCGTATAAAAGTCTCAGAGAAGTGGCTTTATGCGGACGTGTTGACTCGTTCGTTTTGTTCTTTGTTCAGAAAGACTCTCAGATAGCTTCGACCTCGCTCTCCGATCATCTTCTTCTTCTTCTTCGTTTCTCTCATCTCTTTGTAGATTTTGACATCATAATAATCGGTAAAGCTTTCTCTTCTCTGGGATTTTTCCTCTATTTTTCTTGACGAGTTCCGATATTTTTTAGGTTTTGATTCTTCGTCTTGATCAATTGAATTGTGTGAATTAGGGTTTATCGCGAGCTTCTCATGGATTCGGTGAATGTATTCTTATCCTGATTTATTATGACTCGTTAGCTGTGTTCTTCGCGGATTTATTGTAATTTCATTTGTAGGTTAGGGTTTTTTTATATCTTCCCTGGACTCGTTTCTTCCTATGTCTTCGATCGTTTCATTCTCTTGTGATAGCATTTTGTGTATACGGCGTTTTGTATGAAAAGTGTACAATTTCTTACATGTTGTATAATTTTTTTTTTTTTGTTTTAAGAATTTGCTTTGTTTTGTGCAGATGGAGACTCAAGTTCCACCTATCTCGGAGGTCATTGCCCTTACTGAGAAGAAAGTCTCCATGGCTTTAGGTATTGTTATGTTTGTGATACAATCTCCCCATAGCTTCTATTATGTTTCCCTCGTGTTGTTTGATTGCTTATTAAGATGTCTATATTATCTCTTGTCTTAGATGATATCATCAAGTTGTCAAAGAGAAAAAACAATGTGAATAGGGGCAAGAAACCAAGGAGGGAAAAGGTAATAATACTCTTCATATAGTTGGTCTCTGGTATTACATGCCTCTTGTTTTTAGGAGACTGTAATGTCATTTAACTGGTCGTTGGTATATAATTTCGTTTTTTGCTGTGCAGAAGAAAACCCAAAACTTCAGTGGTGCTGCGAGAAATGATACATCTAAGGTGTCGAAATATGTGAAGTCACTTTCTTCCGTTAGACAGGTGAACTTTTTGGCCTTCTCCTCTGCTCTGTTGATCTGTTGTCCTGGTTTCTTTGTCTATCATTTGGATATTGGTTTTCCATTTTTTTTGGGATTTTCCTTCTGAATATTATCTCATATTTTTCAGGGTGCTGTTGCCAAGAGAAGGTCCAATTTCAAAGGAAATCAGTTTCCTTCAACAACAAACATGGCTCGTAAAGCCGCTGCTGCTGGTAAAGCTTTTCATGGTGGATGGATGACCAGTGCGAATCAGTCAAGGTCTAGAATGCTGGATAATTCTCTGACCTTGTTTCTTAATCTGGAGTCCTTATAGTATCTTCGATTGTTTCTGATCCAAGAGGCTTCTATCTAAGCTCCTGGTCACTAGATGGTCGTCAGTTTAATGACTGCATAGTTATAAAGATTTATGTAGTTGAGTTTATGATGGTGGTTGGAGGAGTCAGTTCACATTTTTGGATTGGAGATTTGAGCTAGGGTTTTTGTTTCAAGAGTTGGTTGGCCTTTGATATGACCTTGGGTGGTTAGGGTGTGGCTAGGTTGACCTCGCTTGAAGTTCGTGTTTTTACTGTCAGATTAACAAGTCGAGCAATATGATACTGTACTTGGCCTTTGATATAACCACATTGGACATGAAACTCATTTGCATTCATGTCAGCCGCCTATGTGTCATGTTTGATCTTCTTACTGCATCCTGAAGAAGCCTAGCTCTCTGAGGTTCTGAAACTGTATTGTTAGAAACCTGTTATTGGGAAAATTGTGAAGTCAGACTTCCGGATCTTCATCTGTATATATATTGCACATCGGGTCCTCTCTTTTGGGCTCTCTTCTCTTAGTCTTTTATAAGTTGCTTTGACGGGAGGACAAGGGCCATCTCTTGGTGGGTTGACCTGGAAAAGAGCTGCATTTTTTCTGTGTCGTTACTGCGGGTTTGGAGTTTTGTCAGTGTCTGGGCGCCTATAGGTCTGGGAAGTGAAGTGTTCCATGCTGATAATTAAATGGCTATTTGTCATCTTTTTGTTACTTGGTAGTTGGATTTTGCCTTAGATCCTTGATCCTTCTATATATGAAGAGGTTCAGCTTTTGTTGTTAACAACTCGATAACAGATCATTTCATCTGTTGGTGCCAGTTACCGTCTGCACTTCAAGTTTCTGATGTTCTTAAAGGTTGTCTCTGTATGTCTTTTCGGTTCCTTAGCAATTCCTTTTTGAATTTTGTGCAGGCGTATTGCTCCACCAGTTCAAAATAGATCTGTACAGGCTAGAGTCAACGCAAAGGTAACTTATTCATGATTATCTGTTAGATTGCATTAGACTAGCTTAGTAGCTTCTTACAGTCTCTTCCTCAGAACATTATTCTTGTTTTTTCATATCTGTATGTGTATGGGAGGGACCCGAATATGTGCATTTTTATAGCCTTCTGCATCCATAGCTCTATCTGCCTGTCGATGGTAGGGAGTATGTAAAAGGTTTATGGATTGATTGAATGTGATAGGAGCTTGATCTGATAAATATGCGTGGTGTGTGAATAATGAGCCTGATTATTGTGAATCGTATATCCAAGGGCATTATACTGAATGTTTGGATGGCTAATAACAATAAATTTCTTATCTGCAGAGGCATGAGGTAGATCAGAAAGTAGAAAACAGAGAATGGAAGAGTAAGACACTGGACTCTCGCTTTGCAAGCATGAAAGAGCAGAGAAAGATGATTAACAAGTATGGCGCTGCAGTTCAACTTCCAAGGTTGCCACCATGGGCTAGAGTCGGAAGATTTCCCCACTGAGAAAACCAGAAAGATTTTATGGATCGTTCCAGTTTAGATTGTGGCTTTTGGGTTTTAGAGCTTTAGATTCCTGTTATGCAGTAAGCAATGTAATTCTTTTGTGAATCTATGACTTGTTAGGATCTGACAATTCCATCTAAGAAAATAATAAGAAGTGAAATCTTGGGTTTTCATTCGTTACTTGCATTTCTGTTAATCACATGTTTTGCCCCCTACGTAAGTGTGTACGTCTCCTCGAAAAAGCTTGAATTAAAGGTTCCCAGTTTCATTCGCGTGTGCATTTTTGTGTGACGCACATCCATGTTCTTCTACCCTCTGTGAGTTAGGGTTGCCGGAGAAACATTTCAGCTTATATAACATGGTAATCATCAAGTTGGGGGTGTAGCTCATATGGTAGAGCGCTCGCTTCGCATGCGAGAGGCACGGGGTTCGATTCCCCGCACCTCCAATTTTTTGGTAATTCTGTATTTTCCGTTACTTTGCATCTATTATATGTCTCAGACTCAGTTGATTCAGGCGAAATAAATTGGGAGCTTTTTCTCTCGTTCCTTCTGCCATATGACTAGTTTCCACTTTTCTTTCTTTGGAAGATGTAATTTGTTTACTAAAGGAAAACAAAAAATTATGATTTAAGTATGTATGGCCTATTTAGACGAGAAAGAAAAGAGAGTAAAATAAAAGTAAATATGTCCTATTCCAAAAACTGAACCAAATAAAATCTCTTACGATTTGATTGTGTCAATCTTAAACTGTTAATCACACATTTAAAGTCTGGTCCCGGGCCCTAAAAGTAAGTACCATCGAGAAGCGGCTAAAGACGTTCGGCCTAACTCCATTAAATGATTTTATCATCAAGGGATCATATAATGGCCCAAAGACTCCAAACAGACTCTTTTGTGTGTTTAGTGCGACCTAATCAATTTTGATAACTGGTAATTAAACTCATGTTTCTAATCGCTTTCATATTACTGACATAAATTTATGCATATGATGTTTGAGTGTGGGGACTGCTTCAAACACAATAAACATTAAAGAAATTTGGCAATCATCTAGTATCTATATAAATGGTAGTTCTTTTTTTCCTGTGATTCCACGTTATTAATCTATGCTTTACTTCAGATTAATAAAAGAATTGACGTAAACCGCGCTGTATTCGATGAATTAACATTGAAGCTTTTTTAACTCGCAAAGTGGTAGTCCTCGTGTTTTGACTTTTTAGCCTTACTCTAACTCTTAAGTTTAGTACGTCACTTAAGTTGACAAGCGGAGCTGCAGAAGTGAACCACAGAAGCGGAGCTGCAGAATTAAACTCAAAGACAGTTAAACTTTAATTTACCTCTGTATATTGAATTCTTAGATTCACGAGAAGTGTAAGGAAACTATAAAACTGAAAACAAAAGGAAAGAAAAGGTGATCCAAAATAAAGAAAGATAACAATGTATCATACTTTTCATGACCGACTCAAGAAGTCACGGGAAGTCCTTGGAGAAGTTTGATATAAACGGTGCCACCACCAATCTTATATGAATATATATATTATCTCCCTAAAATAATATATTGCCGAGAATTGTTTCAAAATATATTATAGCCTTTTCCTATGTTCAAAACATATTTAAAAAAAGATCGTATGGTTCGAAGGAAACTGTGTATATATTACGGGATTATTATTAAGTTACTTTTTGTCATGTTAACTGATACACGTACACAAACACAATCCTCGAATGCTATATAGCACAGTCAAAATATTCTCAAATCTCGTGACCCCCCCGAACTTTGTGGGAAAAAATGTATGTTCCACTTATTCTACCTAAAAAAACTCCTCTTAACAAATCCGTCCAAATTAATAAATCCATTCGTTTGTTAACTTTTTAAATGAAACCAATAAATATCAAGAAAACCCAAAAAAAAAAAAAAAAAAAAAGAGCAACTATATCCTATATAATAAAAATACACATTTCCGAAAAACAAAAACGTCAAAGGGTAATAAAGACAATTAATAACATTCTGGTAATATTCGCACCCAAACCAAATCATGCCACGTAGGAAAAAGTTTCTTCTTCTTTCTCTCTTTCTCTCTAGAAGAAACGTAGAATTCAGAAAGTGAAATATATTACAGTCAAACCCCAAAACCGCTTCTCTCCTATAAATTAAAACCCCCCTTTTTTTTTTGTTTTTCTTATATATTTTCTTCGTTCGATCCCAAAACGCTCTTCCTAAAGTTTTGAATTATATATAACTTCTGCGAGTGAGTATTATTCATTTTGTTCAGGTAACGATGGCGAAGAACATTCTGGTCACCGGCGGCGCTGGCTACATCGGAAGTCATACGGTGCTACAACTTCTAAACGGTGGTTACTCCGCCGTCGTTGTTGACAATTACGACAATTCCTCCGCTGCTTCTCTCCAGCGCGTCAAAAAACTCGCCGCCGAAAACGGAAACCGCCTCTCCTTCCACCAGGTTCTGTTTCCTTCCCCCAAATGATATTTTTTTTTTTTTTTTTGGTTTAGGAAACGCGTGGTTATAGAATTATGTTTCACCGGTTTGGTTATATACCGGAATTGGAATGACCGGTTCATCAACGACGAACACGAATTTTTTTTCATTTTTTATTTGGCGTATCAGTGATGATGGTGGTGTTTGGTTCCAGGGTTCTTGTTAATTTTTTAGTTCTGTACAGCATGTGGGCTAAATTACTTTATGTGTACTGTTATGATTCCAGAATAAAGTATTGAATTGATGCTGCCATGTGAAATGAGTAATTTAATACTATTATCCTGCTTACTAATATTTATATATATATATATATATATATATATAATTCGACATGGTTGATCTGTCTGGAATTTGGGATATGTTCTTTGGGGGAAGGTGAATAATAATTTTATTCATTTGCTGAAATCAGAATCTTTTGGGTCAGTTTAGTTTCTTTAACATTCGGTTTTTGTCTACCTGCTGCAGGTGGATCTCAGAGATAGGTCTGCGCTTGAGAAGATTTTCTCAGAAACAAAGTAAAAATAAAAGAAAAAAACTCTTCTTTTTATGACTAAAAAAAATGATTGGACTGTTGTAATAATTGGGGAATTAATATTTGTTGTTATAGGTTTGATGCAGTGATACACTTTGCTGGACTGAAAGCAGTTGGTGAGAGTGTGGAGAAGCCTTTGCTCTATTATAATAACAATCTTGTTGGCACTATTACTCTCTTGGAGGTTATGTCTCAATACGGCTGCAAAAACGTATATTCTCTCTTCCTCTCTGTTTTTTTTGCTTTTTGCCACCACATGCAATGCATTTCCCTTTTTTTTTTATTGAGTTTTTGTCTTGTTTGATCTCATGATTGGCTTTTACTACTCTGTTTTTTCCAGCTTGTGTTTTCGTCATCTGCTACTGTCTATGGCTGGCCTAAAGAGGTTCCTTGCACTGAGGAGTCTCCTATTTCTGCCACTAACCCATATGGCCGTACAAAGGTAGTCATCTTTTAGCATGATTACTATAGTAGTAGTAATCAGGAAATATGAATCTGACTGAGAGAGTCTTTGTTTGTGTGCTATGTAAGCTTTTTATCGAAGAAATTTGCCGGGATGTACATGGTTCTGACCCTGAATGGAAGATCATATTGCTTAGATACTTCAACCCTGTTGGTGCACATCCTAGTGGTTACATTGGTGAAGATCCTCTTGGAGTTCCCAACAATCTCATGCCTTATGTCCAACAAGTTGCAGTTGGCCGGAGACCTCACCTCACTGTGTTTGGAACCGACTACAATACTAAGGACGGTACAGGGGTATGTACATATCTTATGATGTTTTTCAATTGACAAGAAACCATTTTAAAAATCAACATTACAATCTCATGTACTGTGTTGGCATGTGGGGAGAATTATGATTTTATCTCACACACACATATATATATATATATATATATATATATATATATCTGTCTTTCAGGTTAGAGATTACATTCATGTCATGGACTTAGCTGATGGACATATAGCCGCTCTGCGTAAGCTAGATGATCTCAAAATCAGTAAGGATTATCTTGAAAACTCTAATTCTGTTTCTCCTCTCATTCATGATTTGTCATTGGATTCAAGCTTAATTCTTGGAAATGGTCAGGTTGTGAGGTATACAATCTTGGAACGGGTAATGGAACATCTGTTTTAGAGATGGTCGCTGCCTTTGAAAAGGCATCCGGAAAGGTAAACATTGATTGGTTTGTTTGTTTATTACCACATTTCTCTAATCAAATGAGCTGTTCTTTGGCCTATATTACCCAAGTTTTCGATCATTGATTTCAAATTATTTGATTGTTTCTGATTAGAAAATCCCGTTGGTGATGGCCGGACGTCGTCCTGGAGACGCTGAAGTTGTTTACGCCTCAACGGAAAAGGCAGAACGTGAACTCAATTGGAAGTAAAGCTCATTTCATTTTGTCAACATAATATAGAAGAGTTAGAACGTAGAAGAAATGACAATTTAGCATGTAAATATTAGGAATGACCATCATTAAAATTATTGCATCAATCTCTCAGTTAAAATTTTTACCATAGAGATGGGTTGAAAATTAGAAGCAGTCACAGCATTATAGTATACTGATTTTGTATTTACGCAGTTTGTTTGTTTGGTATGGTATGAATGAATGCAGGGCCAAGTATGGGATAGAGGAGATGTGTAGGGATCTATGGAATTGGGCAAGCAATAACCCTTACGGCTACAATTCCTCCTCCAATGGCTCCTCCCCATAATTCTCCTTTTTTATTTTCATGTTGCATTGTTTTCTTAGTTATTCTTATAAACACATGAAAAGGAGAGGCTGACAAGTACCTAAACTTTAGAAGAAAGTGGGAAAGATTCGTTTACCATTAATTTATAATAGAAGCTCTTGATATTTTATTAAACTTTGCAACCGTTGAAACATTGTTACATTATATATACACTAAATAACGCAGACTAAAAATTACAAAATTTCAATTAAGAATAATTAAAATGTTAGTAGTAATATAGATTTTATCTTGTAATCAGTCAAAAGACTAAAAGAGGTAGAAAAAGTTATAAAAAAAACGCAATAAACACAACTTCATAAACGCGACCTGCCGATCGTACAACTATCTAGGTATAGTATGGATGTCTTCCCTCCCACAGATTTGTTCTTAATTATGTGTATAACCGTGGGTCCATTAATAAAATTCATAAAGACATAAACCAAATAGTAAGACACTTATATAATTGTATATTTTCCTATATAAAATTTTGCCCAAAAATAAGATTATAATACAATTTATAAACTAGTGAATATGTTTTTAAGTTGATATTAGATTTAGAGTTTTGAATTTTGATGGTTAAAATATTTTTGTGAGATAATGTATGCATTTAATCTAACTATAATACTCCATACGTTTCACAAATAGAATTCTAAAATTATTTGTATGTTTCAAAATATGTGTCGTTTTAGATTTGGTATATATAATTTGGTATAAATTTCCTAGTTTAACCTCAAATCCATAAAAGAGTATCAAGATCAATTTAAATTTTAAGGATATAACAAAAATTTTAATATGTTTTCTTAATTTCTGTGAAAATTATAAAAAATGAGAGATATGCCTTAGATCTAGCATGCGTTAAGCCTTAGAAAGATGGCTCTAATTTTTCTTCTCCTCACAAAATTAGAATAAAAATTCTTCATAAAATTTGTTGTTTGGATTCTCTTTATACAATTTAAGAATAATCTATTTTTTCTTTTTGTGCATTTAAGAATAAATTTTTTTTTTGTACTACAAATCTAGTGATACATAATAGTTATTGAAAATACTTAAATAAAAGGAGAAAAAAAAACAAGTTGACAAAAACTAAGCAAAACATAAGTAAAACTTATGCAAATATAAGAAACAAAAAACATAACTGTATAATTATAGCTTCAACTTTTTAGCTTTTCTATAATGGATCGAGCACACTTATACTGATATGGTTCTAAATCATTTTTTAAGGTACGCAAGAAAGTTTGTAAGTTGAAATTATATTTGAATGATAACTACAGTGGTTCAAAGTTAAAACAACTCGATGCTTTCAAGGTTTAAAATAACAATAAATCTAGAAAAAAATAATAATATAGTCTGAGATAATCAACAGATGGGCTGAGCAGAATAAAGCTGGTAGGAATAACCGGATTCTTTTCCTACGGAAGATCGATCACCTGTCGATTTTCATATTGTCATAATCGGTTGAAGAAAGTGTATATGTATTATATAATACGATTTACAATATTCTATAAACTCACCATATGATCAAACACATAGTCTCTGTCTCGCCGCAATAATCATCTGTGTCCATGGGTAATACACAGCGTACACGACTACTTGGACTAGTCCAAGTAATGTGCATATCCCAAAGGAAATCTGCAAAACAAAAAAAAATATCAAAGTTTCAATCGACTCATGTTTTCCTTTTTCAGAATCCGATATATATGTAAATCACATATTGGAATTAAAAAAACTTACAAACATAATAGGATCCAGGGATAGAAACGAGATGACGCTCCAAACTATAGCGTATGCGAACATCGCAAACGCTACCAAGAAAGACATGTGCTCGACGCTCTTGGTCTTCAGAACCCTCAGCTGCATTTTATCATCATTTNTATCAAGTTAAATCAACTCATGTTTTCCTTTTTCAGAATCCGATATATATGTAAATCACGTATTAATTGGAATTAAAAAAATTTAAAAACATAATAGGATCCAGAGGTAGAAACGAGATGAGGCTCCAAACCAGGGCCAGTCCTATAGTTTATGTGGCCTAAAGCAAATTTATAGAAGTGTAATTATTAACTTTTGTGAAACTTTTACATAGTTATTAGAAATTATTTTTGTTGCAGTAATATTTTCAGGTTGTTGTGTATGTGATTAATAAAAGAATGAAGAAAAAAGGTAAAAGAAAACTAAGTAGAACATAAGTATGTAAAGAATGGAAAAGATTTTGGAAATAAAGAAAAAAAAGAAAAAGAAAATAACAATATAAAAGATGGAAGCTTGCGGAATCGAAACCAGGTGTCTTTGAAACTGCATGTAGTGTGTTCTGGTATTACAAACCCACTAGACCAATAACATATTCAACAATGTGGTCACCATATTTTGCTTAATATTGTGTGGCCCAAAGCAGAAGCAGCCGGAACTGCTCCAAACTATAGCGTATGGGAACATCGCAAACGCTACCAAGAAAGACATGTGCTCGACGCTCTTGGTCTTCACAACCCTCAGCTGCATTTTATCATCATTTACCTTACTAATATAAAAACAATTGTTTTTGAGATATATATAATATATATATTAAACTTAGAACTTCACTTACCACAACAGATATGGGAGCGACATACATGATGATGTTGAATACGCAACAAACATCACCAATCACCAACCGCTGAACTCCTCTAGAATCTACTAGCGTAAAGATCAAGGTTGCAAATACAACCACAAGCACGACCTCAGCTATCATAACTGCAATGATCAGTCGTCGCTGTCTAGTCTGATCGCAATACTTGATATATACCAGAAGATACATCGCCATAATAGTCACTCCTACTGCATTGGTAACGAGGGTAGGAGTGCCAAAAGGATGCACTACTGGTAATCTATAAACAGTTCATACCATACATCTCCCAAAAGTAGCTATGTATAGTATGGATGTCTTCTCCCCCACATATTGGTTTCTAACTATGTGTATAACCGTCGGCCTATTAATAAAATTCATAAACCAAATTAGTAAGATACTAATATAATTACATATTTTCTTATTTAAAACTTTGCCCAAAAATAAGATAATGTAATACAATTTCTTAACTCTTGAATAAGTTTTTTAATTGATATTAGGATTAGAGTTTTGATGATTTCAATATTTTTCTGGAATAATGTATGCATTTTATATAATTATAATACTTCATTTTCTTCACAACGAGTGTCATTTTAGAATTATTTGTATATTTCAAAATAAATGTCGTTTTAGATTTTCAATGTATAGTTTGGTATAAATTTTCTAATTTAATCTCTATCCCAAAAAAAAATATCAAAAATCAATTTAACTTTTAATGGTATAAGATTTTTTTTTTAATATATTTTATTAATTTGTATGAAAAATGTCAAAAATCTTTTCTTATATTTACTAGTTACTACGATGTTACCTACTTCCCCCTCAAATGGTGGGTTCTTTAAACTTTGATTTATACAATATATAGTCAGATATAGATATACGTTGGCCTCAAACTCATATGTTATAGTTATATTTACGAATTACGATAGCTTCACAATAATGTCTATTTGAATATTTAAGACAGGGAATTGAACCGTTGTGCCAAAGGAGGGAGCAAGATGCCTTTACCAGCTACCACCTCAAAACTATATTTTTATTACTACTATTCACAAAAACCAAAACTTACACTATTATCCTCTATAATAGATAATTACTCTCACAAAAAAAAGCTGAGATGTCGCGCTCACAGAACTCCTGTAATTTTTTAATAAATTCATTACTTCTCATTATTATTTACATAAATACGTTATTAAAATATTATGAACTAATGTTTTTTTCTATTAGTTTCTTAAAATGAAATATTTAATCAACTATAGATCCAAAAATATATTTAATTACCATTTTCATAACCTATTTACTTATTAAAAGTAAATTACATTTCACAAACAAAAAATAAAATTATTCATTTATTTACCACTTATCATTTTTCTCATTGCATTTTTAAACTTAGGATTAGTTTAAATTAAATCGGTTAGTCTAAAAATATTGCTTTATCTATTTAATGGAATAGTGATATAGATAATAATGTGAAACGTAAAATATGGGAATTTGATTTTTAGAAACACAAAAAACATCAAAACTTTCTACACCATTTTAAAATTCTTTTCCAAGTTCAAATATTTCACGGGTAAAACGTATTTTACACAAAATAAACATAATTTTGAATAAACAAAAAAATCTTTACTTACATATTTTGTTTAATACAAACAAATCTTAAATCTCAAATAATAATTTCACTCATAATATTTTATTTAAATCAATTTATCTTGCACATAGTGCCGGTCGGTTACCTAGTTAAGTATTAAGAGAAAGAAATAAAAACATTTCACTTTTTTAAACTTTTCACTAAAGCCCAATTTTCCTTAGAAAACCTTTTAAATTGCTCTTTACATATTGGGTCTAAGCCTAGTTAGCCCAAATTCTAGGGGTTATTTTGCCTGCTAGCCAAACTCTATACTTACTTTGGCATCAAAGTAAGTATCAAAATAAGATTTTTGATAGAGAAAGTCAACCGTAACAACCTTCATGATAAGAATTTTAAAACTCATTACCAGGTCACTTTTATATTATTATCTTAACAAAAGACCACTTCATTTTTAGAATACTCTAGTTATACTTAGGAGTTTATAAAATGAAATATCAAAATCTAATTTTTCACTAATACATAAATTTCCTATTAAAACTAGGAAACGAAAGAGCAATTTCAAAGTCTTATCATGAAGGTTACGTGGTGGTCTTTTATTAGAACAAAAAAAAAAAAATACTTACGTGGGTGCCAAAAAGATACAGCCAGCAATAATGTTCCCTGAAAAAAATTCAACGTTCGAAAATTATTTTATTTTATAAAAGATTTTTCGTATATATAAAAAGAAGTAAATCTGTAAATGCATGGGTACCTATAATCACCAATGCGAGCCGAACCTCGTAGACGTCCATAGTCCCTGACCCCTGTATAAACCAAAAACATAAAAACAAGAAAAACCATTAAATTGTAAAAAGTAGGGCCCCAAAGGTTTNACAATTTTTGCCGCTTCGGGATTACCCGGAAAAACACCGTGAATGAAGCACATCATCATCACACAGACAATTACGCCTCTATGGAGAGGAAAGAGAACCTTGACAGTGAGAAACGAAGTAGCGGCCATTGTTNTTTTACAACAAAAAAAATATTTTCAAATAGGCCCCCAAAAATATTTAGCTTTACGAAATAGTCTCAAATATCTAGATTTTATAATAACCCCAAAACCTTTTTTTGTTGCTTTGGCCCCCAAATTTTCAGGGCAAGTAAATTGATAAATCATGGACTTCGGTTTTTTTTTTTTTTTTTTTTTTTTTTTTTTTTTTTTNCATCTAAACAATTTTTATTAATATGAATCAGAGTATACATGATCATCAATGAGATTACAAATACAACCAATGATTTATGTAACGAAAATATTATAAAGCAAATTACGCGTTGCGAAATACTTTATCATCTTTGTCATTTTCGTCAATCTGGTGTGACTTTCTTGCTTGAGAATCATCTTTTTTTGACGGATGAAATACCGGCAATGCATTCGAAAATCATAAGCAGTGATCCATCTGTTACATCGCAATACCGGATTGATCAAAACTCTCGTACAAAAAGAGATATCAATGGTCTTGGTTGTAATTAAAACCCATTGTTGAGGATATGGTATAAGCCATCTTCTGATTTTCCTCCATATATAATTGCTTATTATCACTTCATCTTCATCTCCGAATTGCCTCTTTCTCCATGATAGTTTCCATGGACTGTTTCTTCGATTAAGGTTTGTTTGTATCCAAGATCTCCATAACGCGGTTGCAATATGTCTTGAATTTGTCGATCCTTTTACTTGACTCCACATCGCATAGAAGAAACCCATTGCTCCAAAGACGTTGTTGAAGATCTTCACGACAAATGCTTCTGCTGTGATTCCGGGATCCCATATGCGTCGAGGGTCGCATATTTGCATTATAACACCATCGACAATTTTTGCCGCTTCGGGATTACCCGGCAAAACACCGTGAATGAAGCACATCATCATCACACAGACAATTACGCCTCTATGGAGAGGAAAGAGAACCTTGACAGTGAGAAACGAAGTAGCGGCCATTGTTATGGAGATTAGGAATTGAGGCATACTCAACCATAGATTTTTTAACAAAGACATCATCATAACCAGATCGCCATGTTCTACACTGCCAGACAAACCCATCACCAAAAACTCATCTCTTATGCTACCATTCAAAACCATCACGGCTGCCAAGAGGGAGCACACAAGAGCAGTTGGTGATAATCTTTCAAGCAATCGGGACTCCGACTGAGATTTATTAAGAATACTTTAAACTACAGATGAAAAAAACTGGAAAAGAAAGTATGGCCGGCGTCGTCGAAGAAAACTAACGAAAGTTGTTTTTGTTAAGAATCGCCTTCTTTGTCGCTTGGGGAGAGACAATTACAGATTTTTTTCTTTTTTTTATTTGATATGGACTTCGGTTTTTGTTTTTTTTTGAAAAAGGGTTTTCTATTTAAAACATAAAAAGAAAAGAAAATACAACAGCCAGCTTGGCTTTACCGCTTTAGTGTTTGTTTGCCATTAAGGCCATAAATAAAAGAGGGCCCAGCCCAGTAAAAAAAACAAGAGCAATAATAATAGATCAAACGATTGAGCGAGAAGATGACTTCTGACTATGAGAATGAGATTATGAGATAGTATCGTTTCCGGAGGAAACATGTGAAAGTGATTAACGGAGTCGATTAGTGAGAGATGAGATCAAGTACCGCCAAATAAAGCTGCTGAAGTGTAGATGCGCGATGAGTCGTTTCCTCTCCTTAGGACCAGTTAGGGTTTGAAGGTGGTTTAGGGTGTCTTCCCAAGAACAAAGCGGATGGAGATTGCAACTTGCTGCAACATAGGACCAGGTAAATTGGCAATCAAAAGAACAGAGATGGTCACGACTTTCTGGAAGAGAGCCACAAAGAAGGCAATTTGGATCTGTACGTCGGTTTTTGTTTTAGTTCTGTTTGTTCCCAAATCTCTCGGAGAATATTCTTCTTCTTCTGAAGAGAGAATTGTCGCCGTTAATGTTTTTCATAAAATAAAAAACCCTAATAGAGAACGACTGTTTGAATAGAATTACATAAGTTGCATATGTGAAAACAAAACATGTGTATGTCTGCTTTTATTCTAAAAATGCACAGATATGTTTGCATGCGTATAGCTAAAAGAGGAAAGAAGTTTCAATACAGCTGTCAATATCATTAAATGTTCATACAGTAATACTAATACATTTAAGAAAGGAAAAAATTAACGAAAAAGTTTAATTACAACGGTTTAGTAAAAAAATAAAATGTTGTAAGCTTTATTTGATGATTCACTCGTTATTATAAAAGCTCCATGTTCAGTAACTATTTCACTAGTACGTTATTCTTCAAATTTTTACTGATAAATAAACTCAACTCAAATACTGAATTAGTGTTGGTGTTGCGTATCACCGATCTAAAGCCCATGAGCAAAGCCCATTAAGTGGTGGGCTTCGAGGATTTATTATGGGCCAACTTGCCCAGAAGGTGTCATTTGGTCAAAGAAGAGCGTCGAGTCGACGACTGAGGATTTTGAGGTGAGTTGAGGAGATCACGGATGAACGAGGTGAGATCACCAGAGAAAGTCCAGGGATTCCTATTAGGGTTTGTTAGTATTACCTTGCGATAGGTTGTAAATAAACACATTGTAACATTTCGACTAAGATATTGAATACAAATTCAGTTTGTTATTTTCTTTTTAATTTTTGCTGATTTCTACCGAGAACCTGACCCGAAAATCTATAAATCTTATTTCACTTAATCAACGTATAAAATTGTGGTTGTCTAACAATTAGGTACAAATTTCATTTTGTTTTAAGAAAATCACCAAAAACCGAATAATTCTATAGCGTTGTCTAGTGTACGCCTTTCTTTGAAAGATAAGCCCGAAAGTTTTTTTTGGGATGGGTCAGGCTATTCGATTCTTGCGTCAGCGAAAATCTAGCCATCACAATTTATATGCCTAGTCTTAATAGAAAAACATCGAGTATATTAACTCTTTTAAATTTGTGAAAGTCCACCATTTTTAGACTTTAGAGTTAGTTCTTATGACTCTTAATTTTTTTTTGGGGTCAAATTAAACTAGTGCATATTATTTGTGTTTCTAGTATGATTTAAGGCTTAACTATTAGGGGATTAGGGTTTCGGATTTTCGTAAAGTAGACTATTTTTTAACTTTTAAGTATATTAAAGAAGGAGAAATACATGTGCTGACATGTAATCATAATTTTTTAATCTTTTTATTTTATTTATTCAATTATATTACATTTTTTGTCAAACATATTTAACTTCAAATATATAATATCTCTTGATCTTTTATAATAATATCAGTTGTTAAACACATTTGAAGAGTCATGAACTTTCCAAAAAGAGTATGGGATGAATCTGTATGATAAAATTAAACACAACAACTGTGTAGTCTTCAAATGTAATATATTCTAATATATATAAGTTATTTAAAATAATACAGTAGCATAAAATTTGGTCTTACTTAGTGGTATAGAAGAATATAGCCTGCTAATGTACCTGTATATGTTGTATATCATTTCATTAATCTTTCCACACACAATTGAATATCATCACTTTACATTTTTACTTGCTATATTTCTTACATATATTTATGCGTTTCTATTAAAATCGTCATAGATGCTAAAAGAGAATGAATATGATAATGTCTGTTTATTTTTAAAATCTCTGTATATGCAAGGATGGCACAATTCAATGGATTAGTCCCAGAGATTTTCTGTCACGAGAGAGGAAAGAGAAGAAGATTTGGGAAATAAATGTTCTCAGGTCAAAGGTGACTTTCACACATTTTTGGTCAAAATCCACCCTTAACTAAATACTAAAATAAATTTGCATATATATATGATAATTTAACATTTTACGTAAAACGTCATATTTATTTCTGGAACTGGAAGTCTGGAACCATTCATTTAATATTTTATTCTCTTTTAGCATTTATTTCTAGTCAATATCTTTGGTATGATATCTGAATTACCTCCAAATCATGAAATATTTGGAATTTGCCATTAGAAACAATACATTTTGAATAAATATATTAACCTTATAATAAGAACCTTAACTAACCATTTGAATCCACACTAAATGTCTAACTAAAAAACAAAACACAATGAAAACACCATTAAAGATTGATAGAATATGACAAATGTAATATTTCAATTAGGTCCTTTGTAACCCTAGTATATTTGTATATATACTCATGAATCAATACAATGAGGGACGAGGGAAAATTACCTTGTAACATGGTATCAGAGCTACCCTAAAAAAAAAACCCTATTTCAAAAACTCTATTGCAGCCTCTGTTTTTCTCTTACCCCTTTGCTCTTCGCCTCGCTTCTGTTCTTCCTCTTCCTTTCTCCATCTTTCTTCTGTTTTTTTTCTCTCTTGTCTCGATAGCTCAACCGGCAGAAAAAGCTTTTGGTGTCACACACATCAAGTCCTACATCCCTTTGGTTCTTGATATGCAAAAAATAAATTATGATGCGTGGCATGAACTCTTTGAGACTCACTGTCTCAGCTTCAGCGTCTCTGGCCATCTTGATGGCACATCGGTTCCTGCCAATCTACAAGATACGGCGTGGAAAGAACGTGATGGCTTAGTCAAAATGTGGATCTATGGTACGATCTCACCTTCCCTCCTTGACACGGTTCTGAAATCTCGGTGTACTGCTCGCGAACTGTGGATCACGATTGAAAACATGTTCCCTGACAATAAGGAGGCTCGCGCAATTCAACTGGAAAACGAACTGCGTTCCTTCACGATTGGTGATCTCTCGATGCATGATTACTGCCAAAAACTCAAATCTTTGTCGGATCTGCTTGCTAATGTTGATTCTCCTGTCTCTGAGCGTGCGATGGTGATGCATATGCTCAATGGTCTTTCTGAAAAGTTTGATAACATTCACAATGTTATCCAACACAAGTCCCCATTTCCATCCTTTGCTGCTGCTAGGTCCATGTTGATTCTCAAAGAGGAGCGTCTCAACAAACCCTCCAAACCAGCAACACCTGCTCCTCTAGATCATTCTACACCTCACTTACTTTACACCAGCACGAGTCCTACAGCGCCATCTCCGGATCCTGACACCGCCAACCGCTCTTACAATCAGCAGCCCTACCCGTCTTCGCTCAATCATGGTCACCAAAACAGAGGTCGTGGTCGTGGACGCAATAACAACTATCGTGGTCGCGGTCGGCACAACACATCATGGAGACCGCAACACTCTTCGTACTTTCCTGCTCCGCCTCAACAACAACAGTGGCATCCGCAATCATGGGCTCCAAACCCACAGCACTGCCGTTCATCTCCAATGGCGTATCATGTTTCCACTGCTCTGCCTTCCAAAGCAAACATTCTTGGACCGTATCACCCAACTGTACCAACCGGTCCACAAATGCCGACGATTATCCCGTCAAACATTTCACAAGCGTTTGGTACCATGACACTTCAGAATCCGCAAGATTCCAACTGGTATATGGATACCGGTGCTACGGGACACATCACTTCGGAGCCAGGTACATTATGTTCTGTTTTTAATTCGAGTATTATTCCCTCCGTGACCGTTGGCAATGGATCCTCTCTTCCCACCACCTATATAGGCTATTGTTCTCTTCCTTATCAGTCTCGTCCTCTCCATCTTCATAATGTCCTTGTGTGCCCATCTATTATAAAAAATCTTGTTTCTGTCAGACAGTTTACAACAGATAATTGAGTTTCCGTTGAATTTGATCCTTTTGGTTTTCTTGTTAAGGACTTGAGCACCCGAAAACCTCTACTCCGATGTAACAGCTCGAGCTCTCTCTACTCTATTTCCAATTCGTCTGCCCTTCCTTCGTCTCCTCAAGCTTTTCTGTCGACCTCTGTTAGTTCAGATATGTGGCACCGTCGTCTTGGCCACCCGGGAAACACACTCTTCCATTCTCTTATTTCTAGTGGTTCAATACAATGTTCAAAACCACAATCTTCTATTTGTCATGCTTGTCAGCTTGGGAAACACGTTCGTCTTCCTTTTGATACATCTGCTTCTATTGTTTCAGAACCTTTTCAAATAATACATTCCGATGTCTGGACCTCACCAGTTTCCAGCATTAGTGGGATCAAATATTATGTTGTTTTTCTTGATCATTTTAGTCATTTTGTTTGGGTATATCTTCTTCGACAAAAATCAGATGTGTTCTCCTCTTTTCTTCACTTCTCTGCTTATATTCATAATCAGTTTGGGTGCAAAATCAAACCACTCACAGTGTGATAATGGGGGAGAATACAATAATCACAATTTTCTTGCTCATTTTTCCACCCAAGGCATAACATCTCGCTTTCCCTGTCCTCACACCTCTCAACAAAATGGGAAAGCTGAGCGCACACTACGCACGTTGAACAACTTCGTGCGTACTCTTCTTGTTCAAGCAAACATGCCACATACATATTAGGTGGAAGCATTGAACATGGCTACTCATCTCTTCAACATTCTCCCTTCTCAAGCTATTCACAACCTAACACCATTTACAAAACTCTACAAACAACCTGTTTCTTATTATCATCTCCGTGTGTTTGGGTGTTTGTGCTACCCTAACCGTTTAGCCACCACTCCACACAAACTAGCACCGCAATCTACTGCGTGTGTCTTTCTTGGCTTCCCCACGTCTCACCGGGGTTATCGTTGCCTAGACCTTACCACACAAAAAATCATCATCTCCCGTCATATCATTTTTGACGAGACCGTCTTTCCATTTCCCACCCTTCCACCTCCATCATCTCCCCCTGTTCTCGAGCCTCCTCCTATAGTCTCTCCCTTTCTCCGGCAACCACCACAAATACCTACAAATCCGATACCGGCACCGCCTCCTACAACCACAGAGCCTCCGCCACCAGTAACAGTGGCACCTCCGCCTATAGCCCATAAAATGAATACTCGTAGCAAAAGTGGCATTACCAAACCACGGCAACTTCTTTCTCTTCTCACTCAAACTGTTTCTCCACTTCTCTACTCTTATTTAAAAGCTCTAGAGGATCCAAATTGGCATGGTGCTATGGATGCGGAATATAATGCTCAAATTAAAAAGAGATCTTGGTCCTTGGTTCCACGTCCTAAATTTGTTAATATTGTGCGGTCCATGTGGTTATTCACGCATAAACATGATGAGGATGGGAATCTAACTCGTTACAAAGCTCGCTTGGTGGCAAACGGTAAGTCTCAAGAGGTTGGCGTCGACTGTGATGAAACATTTAGTCCGGTGGTCAAGCCTGCAACAATTCGAATGGTGCTTGATCTTGCTCTCTCCCGCAAATGGTCCATTCACCAGTTGGACATAAAAATGCTTTCCTCAACGGTGAGCTAGAAGAAACCGTCTATATGCACCAACCACCAGGCTATCGTGACCCGTCCAAGCCAGATCATGTGTGTCTGCTCCACAAATTAATTTATGGACTAAAGCAGGCACCGCGGACTTGGAATCATAGGTTCGCCTCCTATGCTCGCCGCGTTGGGTTCCAACAGAGCAAATGCGACTCCTCCTTGTTCACTTACAACAACTCCACAGGCAGAGCATATCTCTTGTTATACATTGATGACATATTGCTCACTGCATCTTCCACTATTCTCCGTGATAAGATCATTGCCTTTCTCAACAGAGAATTTTCCATGACTGATCTTGGCACGACAAAGTATTTCCTTGGCATATCCATCAAGCGGAACCCTGCAGGTCTCTTTCTTGATCAACGCCAATATGCATTAGAGATTATCCAACGAGCCAACATGGAGAACTGCAATCCGGTCACCACTCCTACGGATCCTCGGTCCAAACTTTCTGCAGATGACAGCCCGTCCTTCTCGGATCCGACACTATATCGCAGCTTGGCAGGGGCTCTCCAATACCTCACCTTCACTCATCCCGATATTGCCTACGCAGTACAACAGGTTTGTCTTTTCATGCATAATCCACGAGAATCCCATTTCAATGCTCTTAAGCGGATCATTCGCTATGTCAAAGGCACTATACACAATGTCTTGCAGCTCACGCCAACACAGAACTCGACGTTAACCGCTTACACCGACACTGACTGGACAAGTTGCCCCTCGACACGTCGTTCCACCTCCGGATACTGCATTTTTTATGGCGACAACCTCATCTCCTGGTCGCCCAAACGTCAACACACAGTCTCCCGTTCCATTGCCGAGGCCGAATACAGATTAGTGGCCAATGTTGTAGCAGAGACCATATGGCTACGCAATCTTCTGCTCGAGCTTCACTGTCCACTCAACACTGCCACGCTTGTCTACTGTGATAATATTAGTGCGGTCTACCTCTCTTCCAATCCGGTGCGACATCAGCGAACGAAACATGTCGAGATTGATATACATTTTGTCCATGAACGCATTGCCTTAGGCCACATCCGGGTCTTTCATATCCCATCGTCCAACCAATACGCTGACATATTCACCAAAAGCCTTTCTACACCTCTCTTCTTAGAGTTCAAGTCCAGTCTCGGCGTCATGAACAACTAATGTAATATTCCAATTATGTCCTTTGTAACCCTAGTATACTTGTATATATACTGATGATACAATACAATGAGGGACGAGGGGAAATTACCTTGTAACAAAGATATTCGCCGTTTTTGCTATAATCTTTTTCTATGCCAGTTCTTTTTGTCATGGATTCAATCCTTTTTGGTAAAAATGCTGTCACAATCACCAATGATCTAGGTCCAGGAATAGTCCTAACTATACATTGTAGATCCCATGCCGACGATTTGGGAGAGCATGTGTTGCAGCCCGGACAACAAGTCCATTGGGAATTTGGGGAATCTTGGTTAAAAACAACAGTGTTCTCATGCAGTTGTGGTTGGAATAATCAGCATAAACAGTTTATTGCATGGACGTCTTTCGAGGAGGAAGGTCGATGCCTTAAATGTAAGTGGTCTATTAAAGCAAGCGGTCCATGTCTCTATGCAGATATTACTAGGGAAACCAGGTGCCATCCTTGGTAGAACAATTGAATGGTCTCAAATGATGTTACTAGTATTAAGATTAAACAAAAATAATGGTATTATTTGACATAATAATAAAATGAGATCTGCAGCATGTCTCTGACTTTTATGTTCGTCATCCGTACGACAATATACTACTACTAGTCTGATTTATATATTGTGATTTTTAGTTAACTTGCTTAGCTTACAACCGTACTTACAATTAATCACCTTTGATTTTTTTTTTCCCGTACTTACAACTAACGACAGTTCGATCTTAGCCGTATGTTGTTAACTTTTTAGCTTACAACAGTGCTTGCACTTACAACTTACAACATACATATCACCTTTGGATTTTTATGACCTCAATCGCGAATTTTCTTTATAACAAAAAATAATCGGACATAAACGTAAGTATTGAATTGTAAGTTGTATAAGTAACTAACTAGTACTTCGAACGGGAAACAACTTTAATTAAGGTGTCAAAAATTTAACATAACCGAATATTTTACACAAAGTAATATTTGTCACGGTCCTTCCTCAATACATACAATTGATACATGGATCAATTTCTTTAAATATCTTTGTTGTTTTTGTTGTATATGAAATCGTTTACAAAATCTAAAACCAAAAATAAAATTTGAAATTTGAAAACTAAAATTTATAATCTAAAACCCTTTAAAAATGTCCTAAACATTCATGGCCATAGTTAGCTAAATTTAACTGTTTTAAATATTATGAAAAAATTTCAAACGAAATTTATGATGAAACAAAGTAAGTATATAAAATCATGTGTGAGAGAATAAAAGACTTACAAACGCTACAAAGAATGACATGTCTTTGAGGCTCTTGGATTTTACAACTTTTTATCTGCATTTTATCGTCATCACTTTATTTATTAATGTGAAAACATTGATTTTTGAGGGACAAACATTTATTAATGACATGTGTTTTTTAGGCTTCTTTACATGAATGGTAAATATGGTTTTTTTTACTTGTAAGTTGCAAAGTATACATACAAAATCTGAAAAAGCATTTCAATTATTTCAAATAACATTGCAGGTACAAAATTTTTGTATTTATATTTGCAAATTTCTAAACTTTTAAATGTATCAGAAAAGACTGTTACAGTATATTTATCAACTATCTAACAACGGACGGCTACGATCGAACCATCACTCGTGGAAATCACGATCCTACAGTTACATTTTGCCGCGATTCGGTGAGTAAACAAACCAAGAACCCGGACCCGACCCGCCATCTCCAGCTTCGACTCTATTTCCACCGTTGACCCGGACCGATTATCCAACTCCACTAACCCGGTTCCGTAACCGCCTGATCCAAGATTTCGAAATCCGGCGGCGGAGATCTGAGAAGCAGAGGCCACCGCTAAAGGAAACGACTGTACTGAGAAATCAGCAGACATGCGTTTCGTTTGACCCGATTCGATCTCACCAGCGGGTATGAAAGTGGAACCGATCCGGTTTCCGTAGTAGAAGAGCTGGATTACGTTGTTGTAGTGCGAGAAAGCTGCGCGGTTAGGGTTTCTAACGGCGGAGAATTGGGAATAAGTGAAGCTGACGGAGCCGTTCGAAACGGAGAATGACGGAACCTTAACACTAGTGACGGAGATCTCTGGATCTCTCGGTCTAAATACAGTTAGATAAACTGTTAGAGCGGCGATGATAAGGAAGACGATGAAAAGCGTGGCGACGGCGCATGAAGCAAGGTTTGAAGAAGACTTCGACATTGTGTGGAGGAGGAGATGATGTGTTTGGTAGCGATGTTTTAATTGTTCGCTGGTTGGGTGGAGGGAGATAAAAGAGAAAGCAAACGTCGTCGTGTAAAGCAAAAAAGGCTATCTGTTTGGACATAGTGATAATGGAGTTTGGACGTCGACGAGAGCGCTATAAGACAAAAGAAAGAAATAAAATTAAAAATAGTGGCGGAGTCGGGTCAACCTGAACCGGAACCGGTTATTGAACCAGTATAGTAGTGTTGGCCGTGGGAGTTAACTGAACAACAAACCCCTGACTGAGTAATTAAAAAAAAAACCCGATTTGCTCTTTTTGCTCTTCTTATCCAGAAGAATCCATAATAACCAAAAGGCAAATTCGAAATTCTCAAATGCAATTTCGATCTTACTAGTATCTATCACTCAGTGAAGCTTCTTTTCTTCTCTTCTGTTACATGGTGATATGGCTTCTGTAGACACTGTATTCTCACTCGGTGGTACTCGTTTACCAGAAATTCCCAAGAAATCGATTTGGAAACACGCGAATGCATCTAATTTCTCAGCGAAAACTCGATGGAGAGGTCCGATTCTGCGTCGTTCGTTTACGGTTTTGTGCGAATTGAAAAAATCTGGGGAGACGAACAAACCCCAAGCTGCGGTTGTTGATGATTTCGTGACTAGGGTTTTGAAGGAGAATCCTAGCCAGGTGGAACCTCGTTATCGAGTTGGGGATAAGCTGTATAATCTTAAGGAGAGAGAGGATTTAAGCAAAGGCGGCGCCAATGCGTCGTCTGGTGCGTTTGAATTTATCAGAAGGAAGCTTGATTCGAAGATGGAGACGGAGGAAAGGGGAAGTGAAAGTGGGAACGAGTCTGTTTATTTGAGTGATATTTTGAGGGAATACAGGGGGAAACTCTATGTTCCTGAGCAAGTTTTTGGGCCAGAGCTATCTGAGGAAGACGAGTTTGAGAGAACTGTGAAAGATTTACCAAAGATGAGTTTGGAGGATTTTAGAAAAGTTATGAAGAATGATAAAGTTAAGCTGCTTACTTCCAAGGAAGTTTCTGTTAGTCCTTATACGAGCGGTTATAGAGATTTTGTTGTTGATCTTAAGGAGATTCCTGGAGTCAAGAGCTTACAGAGAACCAAATGGTGAATTACTAGGAATTAAGAAGAAGAAGATAAATGAAGTTTCATTTTTGATGTATTGATTTCTTATTGTTCTGTTTCTTGATAGGTCAATGAAGCTTGAAGCTGGAGAAGCTCAAAGTCTTTTGAAAGAGTACACGGGTCCCCAGTACGAAATAGAAAGGCACATAACGGTGATCACTCTTTTGTTCATTTGGATCTTATCTACTAGATTATATTATCTAATGTCCTCGCTATATTTGTATTGTGTTGGTTAGGAATTTTTCAGAATCTATACACTAGGTTGACAAACAAAAGTATTGTGTTCGATTATTGACTTAGTTTTCTGCTATTGAATGTTTTATTTACAGTCTTGGGTTGGAAAAGTGGCAGACTTCCCAAACCCAGTCGCGTCTTCTATTTCAAGTAGAGTGATGGTTGAGCTGGGAATGGTGACAGCAGTTATTGCTGCAGCGGCAGTTGTTGTTGGGGGATTCTTAGCCTCGGCTGTTTTTGCAGTCACTAGTTTCGCCTTTGTCACTACAGTTTATGTTGTTTGGCCTATAGCAAAGCCATTCCTCAAACTTTTTGTTGGCATCTTCCTTGTTGTTCTTGAAAAAGTATGGGATTACCTTGTTGATGTTCTCGCCGATGGGGGGATCTTCTCAAGGATTTCTGATTTTTACACATTTGGTGGTGTATCATCAAGCTTGGAGATGCTCAAACCAATCCTACTTGTTGTCGTGACTATGGTTCTTCTTGTTCGTTTCACTCTGTCACGAAGACCAAAGAACTTTAGAAAATGGGTATAATACTTTAATCTGATAATGCGTGCTTTGCATGTTTCAGTGATATTGCTTTTGCTCTTAATCACTTAATTTTTTTTTTTTGCAGGACTTATGGCAAGGGATTGCTTTTTCTCAGTCTAAAGCAGAAGCTCGTGTTGATGTAAGTTTCTAAACACTACTCCTATATGCACGTTTCTTCAGTTCTAATACACTTTTTGGTTGAGTTTTTGATGACATTGAATAACTATGTTACAGGGTTCAACCGGTGTTAAATTCGCTGATGTTGCAGGGATTGATGAAGCAGTCGACGAACTTCAAGAGGTATCGCTTGACCAAATTCCTCGCAAAATACTACTATTAAATTCAAAACCTTAAGCTTATTTACCCAACATTGCATGCACTTGTATTACTTCTTCTAAGTTCATGAACATTCATCAAAGAAACTCGGAATTTTTATATGCAAGAAGCTTATTCATAATAATGAATAATATACGTGCTTGCTTATTGTGCTTAAATTTCCTTCTTTTGTTATGCTTGCATCCCTGAGTATGGATCTCTTTTTAGGATTTCTAATATGTGCACAGTGCACTCTTGGTTAGCTTTTACTTTTAATATTTGGATTTAGATTGCGTAGGGCTTTACTGCTACAACATCAAGTATGCAGTTGCATGACATACTTTCTTTGAAATATTGGAAGCTCGAAATAAACCTCTCATTTTCATTACGCTTATCACATTTTCTTGACAGCTTGTAAAGTACTTGAAGAATCCCGACTTGTTTGATAAAATGGGTATTAAACCTCCTCATGGAGTTCTTTTGGAGGGTCCCCCAGGTTGTGGCAAGGTATGTCTAACCATCTATGTTAATGCCAATCTAAAAAATTCATTGTTTAAGTAGTGGAGAGTATTTTTTATAGCAGCATTTTACTCTAGAATACTATGAAAGACTATAGAAATAATTGACAATCAAACTTGCAGCGGTAACAGTTGAGACTAATTAATGCTTATGTTGATGGTTGGATTTCAGAGTATTGCGAATGTTTGGAAATTCATAATTTGGCACTGATACTGGAACGATCTTTCATCACTACTGCTTCACTTTAAACCTGAAATTTGTCTAAATGTAGTTTTGAATGTTTAAATGCTATTGTAAAGTCATTACTGATTCCCTATTCTCGTTTGAGATCTTACAAAATGTCAATGATTAGTTAGCCTCTTGTTGTAGTCGAGTAGCTTTTTCTACAAGAATCTTTTGACAACCCAATTGCTAGCAATATATAGCCTCACCTAACCTGATTTGTTTTCGTAGACACTCGTAGCAAAAGCTATTGCGGGGGAAGCTGGTGTGCCTTTCTACCAAATGGCAGGATCTGAATTTGTTGAAGTTCTAGTTGGAGTTGGTTCAGCGCGTATCAGAGATCTGTTTAAAAGAGCTAAGGTGATTGAACATATGTGTATTTATGCATATTTGTGAAGGGATGTTCAATAGTATTTGATGATGTCCATGTCCTTGTGCAGGTAAACAAGCCATCCGTTATTTTTATCGACGAAATTGATGCCTTAGCAACTCGGTATACACAATTTCATCCCTTAATTTAGATTTTGATATAGTTACTGCCTTCCTGCGTGATATTTTAACTTGAGACGGAGTTTCACTGATGTCTCTATATTTTGGTATTCGTCAGACGTCAAGGGATTTTCAAGGAAAACTCAGATCAGTTGTACAATGCGGCCACTCAAGAAAGAGAAACCACATTGAACCAGCTACTCATCGAGCTTGATGGTTTTGACACCGGCAAAGGTGTGATTTTCTTGGGTGCCACCAATCGCAGAGATTTGTTAGATCCTGCTCTTCTACGTCCAGGTCGATTTGATCGAAAGGTTTGTGATTAACAAAATATAGGCACACAATCTTCTGGTTATCTCTGAATTTTTTATGGCAGTTATTTCTAATTAATAATCTACCAAATCACAATCGTGAGCCATTTGATGTTTTCTCGCATTAACATAGTAGGCTAAGAGTTTCTGAAAGACCGTAAATGTTAATCTTCTTATCAGATAAGAGTCCGTCCCCCTAATGCGAAAGGGAGATTGGATATTCTGAAGATTCACGCCAGCAAAGTCAAGATGTCAGATTCTGTTGACTTATCATCCTATGCAAGTAACTTGCCAGGTATAAAATCTACAACTGATGTTTCAAAGAATCATTGTTCTGCTCTTGGTGTACCTTTTTCCACAGAGAAGTTATGTGTCTGAACATATTGGTCTGTATAAAACACTTATAAAAGTAATGGTTTATATTAAATACAGGATGGTCTGGAGCAAAACTGGCACAGTTGGTTCAAGAGGCTGCTCTTGTAGCTGTCAGGAAAACGCATAGCTCAATTCTTCAATCAGATATGGACGACGCTGTTGACAGACTCACTGTTGGGCCGACACGTATTGGTTTAGAATTGGGACATCAAGGTCAGTGTCGTAGAGCCACAACTGAAGTCGGGGTAGCAATCACTTCTCATCTTTTATTGCGGCACGAGAATGCAAAGATTGAGCGGTGCGATCGCGTATCTATCATCCCTCGTGGTCAGACACTGTCTCAAGTTGTGTTTCATCGACTTGATGATGAATCCTACATGTTTGGTCGTTTTCCACAACTGCTTCATCGTCTTCAGGTGCTTCTTTTTTCTCTATTAAAAATCTCTTCTTTCATTTCATTAATATTAGGTCTAAGCATCTAGTTTTTCGGTTCAGTTTGGTTTATATGCCCACCTATATATGATATTATGAGTTTATACTTGCAAAAATTTTTCTGTTGCAAAGGTCTTGCTTGCAGGAAGAGCTGCAGAACAAGTGATCTACGGCTCAGATACTTCGAAGGCATCAGTTGATTATCTCTCTGACGCCTCATGGCTAGCTCGTAAAATCCTAACCATGTGAGGCGCAAATTTGCACATCTTCACATTCCCTTCTAAAGTATATGGTTCTTACTCAAGACGTATATATTTGGATTTCAGATGGAACCTGGAAAACCCAATGGTGATCCATGGTGAACCACCACCATGGAGAAAGAGGGCTCAGTTCGTTGGACCACGCTTAGACTTTGAAGGATCTCTCTATGAAGACGATGACCTTGTCGAGCCGCCGATTAACTTCAACATGGACGATGAAGTTGCACAGAGAAGCGAAGAACTCATTTGCCAGATGTATGACAAAACAGTTGCTCTCCTCACACAAAACCAAACCGCTCTCCTCAAAACCATTAAGGTAAGTTTCAGACATTTAACCGCAATTGCAGCTTTCATTGCTTATTCACACTTTTATTTTTTTGTGTGTAGGTTCTATTGAACCAAAAAGAGATAAGCGGAGAAGCAATAGATTTCATACTTGACCAGTACCCTCCTGAAACTCCATTAAATTTGCTCTTACAAGAGCAGAATCCGGGAAGTCTTCCTTTTGTCCCTGAACATCTCCGGCATGAATCCGGCGACTTCGTCCTTGTTAATCACTCTACGGACATCAATGCTCAAGCATGATTTCGGCAACCCGTCTCCCCCGGAGACATCAAATCACCAAACTTAGGTTCATTCTTTGTCCGGCATTGTAACTTTTGACTCAATCTTTGAAGTTTCGGACTTTTTTATTTTACAGAAAGAAAGAAAAAACTTGGGTCAAAGACACTTTTGAATTTGCTAACAATAGAATAGATTAGACCGTAAGTAGCCGTTGAAAGTTATAACCAAGCAGATTATGAAATTTTGTTACTACTTTTTTAGAAATTAAATTTAAAAAAAAATCCGAAGAAAATGGTCTCTCGACGGACAAAAAAGTTAGGTTCTTCTTTCAAACCACACAAGACAAAGACAGCAACACGAGACATGTTGTTGTCTCTCTCTCTCTCTTTCTCTTTTTTCTTTTTCTTCTTCGTCAGTCTTTTTTCTCCTCTTGTTCCTCGTGCCCTCTTCTCCTTTGCTCCAGATACAGGTCACATTCATACAATACAACCAACGATCTCTCGCTCTCTATCCATCTGTGATCTGTGCATGCACACACGAGTATAGATCTCTTCTCTGCTTATAGAGATGGCGAAGCGCGGAAGTTGTTCGACGATATGCGTGAATGAAAAATCGCAAAGGTTTCGAATTGTCAGAATCTCCGAAAAGGTTGATAATGTTGTTAATGCAAGAAGCAGCAGCTTCGTCGAGCGTTCTATCCCTCTCGTTCTCTTACTCTGGTGCTTCCTCTTCCTCGTCTACTCCAAGCTTGGCCAAAGCCATGATTATGGAGGTAACAATGTATACCCTTGTTTCCTCCGCAATTTATTTGTTGAGAGAGAGATGACATGATCATTTCAGATGTTAATTAAGGAAAGACTCCAAATTTAGTATCTTTGGAACTTGGGTAGATGTGCTGCTGCATTGTGATCCTTTTTCATTCTCTGAAGAATAATTAAATTTTGTTTTGTAGATAAAATTGGGAATCACACTGATGGATCAGTTCCAAAGATCCTCAATTCCACGAGTTCTGGTGGAGCTACTGGAAAAGAAAACAACTATTGTCTCCTGAGAAACGGCCAGTTACAAGATGTGTATGAGCATGTTCTTGGGAACAATGCTTTGTTGATCTGCAAAATTGTGATGCCAGAACGAAGAATAAACAAGAAGACCCTAGAAGCTCGTGATCCTAGATATGCCAATCTTGAAGACAAAAGTCTCAAAGCAAATGGCTCATCACAGCTTGTGAATAATGCAACTCATTATAGGTTAGAACCAGATGGAACTGGTTATAACTATGCTTCTGCTATGAAGGGAGCAAAAGTGGTGGAGCATAACAAGGAAGCAAAAGGAGCTAGCAATGTGCTTGGCAAAGATCATGACAAGTATCTAAGAAACCCGTGTTCCGTGTCGAATAAGTCTGTCGTGATTGAACTTGCCGAGGAGACGCTGGTTGACACAGTGAGAATTGCAAATTTTGAGCATTATTCTTCGAATCTCAAAGAGTTTAGCTTGTCAGGTAGCTTGAGTTACCCAACCGAGATGTGGACTCCCGCTGGGAGTTTCGTGGCTGCAAACATTAAGCAGATTCAGACATTCCGGCTCCTTGAACCTAAATGGTTGAGATATCTTAAACTTAACTTAGTTAGTCACTACGGATCTGAGTTTTACTGTACTCTGAGTGTTGTGGAGGTATTTGGCATTGATGCTCTTGAGCAAATGCTTGAAGATCTATTTGTTCCATCAGAGACTCTTCCCAGTAAACCAGCTATGTTGGAACTAAAAACCGCAGATGAAAAGCAAGTTGGGGAAGTGAAAAGCAATAGGACAGATCAGATTGGTAAGGAGACTGAAGCGCAGAAGAAGAAAGATGACGTTGTGAAGACGATTAATCTCATAGGAGAGAAGAAATATGAAGTTAGGGAGAAGCATAACGTTTTGAAAGTGATGATGCAGAAAGTGAAACTGATTGAGATGAATTTATCGGTTCTTGAGGACTCTGTAAAGAAAATGAATGACAAGCAACCAGAATTTAGCTTGGAGATGAAGAGAACTCTTATGCTTGTGGAGAAAAGCAAAGCTGATATCAGAGAGATCACTGAATGGAAAATGAAAATGGTAATTTTAATTCTCTTCCGATTTTGTAGTCTTTATCTGTTAAAAAGAACAAAGTAATGAATTTGATATTCTTTGAGCAGGAAAAGGAACTTAGAGACCTAGAGCTATGGAAAACTTTTGTTGCTTCCCGTGTAGAATCCTTGGCCAGAGGAAACACTGCACTGAGGTCAGTAGTGTTTTGTTTTCTGAAATATACAGTAAGGGAGCTATCACGTGAGTTAAAACGTTTTTATTTAGTTGACATCAATTGTCTTCTTGTTTTCTTGAAAGCAGATTGGATGTAGAGAAGATTGTGAAAGAACAAGCAAATCTAGAGAGCAAAGAGCTTGGAGTTCTATTGATAAGCCTCTTTTTTGTGGTCTTAGCAACGATTCGGTTAGTCTCAAGGCGACTTTGGGCGTTTCTGAGGATGTCTTATACGGATAAAGTGCGATCGTTGTGGCCGGATAGCGGTTGGATCATGATACTTCTAAGCAGCAGCATCATGATTTTCATTACTTTACTGTCTTAGTTAGTAGTTTAGTACATGTAGGAGGAGTTATTAGGCTTAGGTATCTTTTAACAGTGACTTGCTATTTAATATTTCTAGGCCTAGGAATCAAGAATAGAATTTGAGTTTTCATAGATATTGTTAAACTGGATCCAAAAAAAAATCAGTTGAGAGCTTTAGAATTCAGAGCTTTAATTAACTGTGTCTGTGTGTTTCATGTTTCAAAACGGTGTTGTGTAACCAACAAGAACGAGATGCTATTTCATACTACAGTAATAATTTCCCTTGAAATAAATTATCTCGATCATTTGATGTAATTTTACGACTTTGCAACGTTATGTTTTGAACCAAATAAACTGATAACCAAAAATAATTAAACCGAACCGAATCGCAGCCCAAACCGATTACTATGCCTAATTTCCACGAACCGGCCCACTCCGCGACGAGAAGAGTACACTACACAACGATGTTTTAGGGTTTGGATAAAGGAGGAACCACATAACAAAACAAAACGTGGACTTGATCTTTGATACTTGCCGTCATAATCTTCTATCCATTTCTCATAGCCGCATCTCACTCTCCTTGAGTCCATCTTCAAAATGGTCTCGAAGGCAGCGAGGGTCGATGATGATAAGCCGGAAGCGTCCATGATTGAACAGTTGCTTCCGGAGGTTACTACGACCTATGCTCTCAGTTATTTGGATATCCCAAGTCTCTGCCAGTTGTCAATGACGAGTACCTCGATGATGAAGGCTGCTAATGACGACAGCCTTTGGAAGTTCCTTTATCGCCAGGTAATTTCGTGTCTGAATGAAAGGGGTTTAATTTTGGTCTTTCACTTTATTTTGCCTTAGAGACACTTTTTGATGCTGATCCCTTGATTTCTTCATTTGCAATCTCTACACAAAGGATTTTACAGAGGAAACAAATGGTTTAAACCCGGTTAATGGGTGGAAGGCGTTCTATGCAACGACTAAAGCAGTCAGGGATGTGAACAATGAATTCTTTAGCATCATTGATTCGAGGGAAATTGATAGAATGACTAGTTTCTGGCTCAACTCTGATTATGTCAAGTGCTGCAATGGCTCTGGTGAACTTGTCTCCGGGTACAACTATATATATATAACGCGCCTTACTAACATCTTTGTGTCTTCCATTCTAACGGGTTCCTGATAATATCTAGAAATATAATGGCTGACATACTTTCTAATTAATAATGCTCTTTTGGGTTTCTTAAGAGATTTTTTTGAACAACATCGACCTACTATAGCTTCAGAGTCACTCATCGTGTTGATCACTTATACTCCTCGTTTATAGGTATGACGCAGTGATGCAAAAATGGGAGTTGTGTTTCGACAACTCGGACTTTGGGTGTTACGACCCCCGTGATGTGCAGACACGGGTTCTAACCAGCGTGGCTTGGGTCACCACGTTTGCCGCCCATATATCTGGCTCGTACTCCCACATCACCAATGTCTTTGAACTCCATAATGGCCGGTGGCTCATGGTCCACCATCAATCCTCCAGCTCCAGTATCCCTTGAGAAAGAAAAAAATGAAGAATAAAACTGCGTATTTGGACCTGGTATAGTACTGGTATCTGGTTATTACTATTTTTTTTTTTTTTAAATCTCAGGACAAAGTTATGTTCTAAATAAAGATGTCTAATTGCAAGTTGATTTGCTGATTTTTTTTTTGTTGGGTCGATCTCATTGTTCTATGTCTTCCCTATGAAATTCTACACATTTATTTTCTAGAAGACATTCGAGTCTTTTGAATTTACGAATATTGTAGTTTAGTTTAGGCGAATTTCGTTAAACCATGCATATATATAGAACATAGCATCATGTGTAATGTAGGATCCGCAACTTAACTAGCTAGACTAACCCTTGGAAAGTGTTGGTCTGATCTACAAATGTATATGTGCTATAAGTTATAAACGTCGCTAGCCAATGTTTTAAAAATTGGATTGCCTATCGATATATGTTAGCTTGACATATTCTTTCTAGTAACGTGATCCAAAAACACATCATCTTCAAATGACAAAAAGGCACAAAGTATGTGGAGCCTATAATGATAATGCGTACTAGCGATGATGATGATATCCGCTACATTCAAGGTACGTATATACATACTGTGCTCAAACTACTTACAACAACAATTAACAACGGTTGGAAAATTATCATCGGTTTTATACTGAAACGAACTACTAATATAATTCGTGTATTTTTATTTTTATTTGTTTACGATAGTGAAATTTAATATCTAATCACTAAAAATTCCAAAAAAAAAAACGTTAATCAATGAATAATAGTGGAAAACAAGATGTGTATTGACACATGTAATGGCGTTTTTGTAAATGCACCAGATTTGGGATGATGGTATTCCAAGATTTGGAACCTCCGAGTCTGACGGACTCAAAATGAGGACCCAAAGATCCTACGGCTAGGGGAACCTCAGAGAGAGCAAGTCAATGAAAGTCAACATCATTTGGAGGAAACGTGAGGAACAAAGATCCCACTTATCCCGGAACATTTTGTTTTGTAGCCGGTCCAATAAATCAAATCCTACTAAAACATTATTAGTGTACTACATTATTAAATAATAAGAACATCAATGACCAATAACACTGTCATGTATAAAGTTTATTTTTTCCGGCTGCTTGAATTGAATAAAAAATATGTGGTCCCTTGCTTTTCAACTTATACAATACATTTTATTAGTTGGTAACTCAATTTTTAAAATTTGTTATAGAAATATTTAATTATTTTTAGATTTAAATATATTAGATAAAAAGAATATGAAGAAGTGTCCCTCTCATATCGGATTGTTTTTATTGTTTAACGTTCAATATAATTATTCCCGTGGAAAATGTCTCAATGTGAAATCCAAACGGATATGCTTCTTTTAAAACTAGCATTTTCTAATTTTATATATTTATATATTAAAATTTTAAAATATATACCTGAATGAAAAATCTGGTAGCTCATGTGATAATTTCTTTTTACAATATTCCATATTTAGCATAAAATTCCCAAAATTATAATTTAAACACTGTTTTGAGAAAGTGATTATTTTTACCTTTAATAAAACCCCTATATTTCTTCTTATATAAATCGATATTAAAAACTTTTTTTTTTTGATAAAGAAAACAAACATTAACCACTACACTACTTTACAATTTTGTAATATTAAAAACTTTGAACCGTTGAACCACATAATGCCTGCTCCTGTATCGATGCTCTCTTGACTCTAGTTCAGAGGTTTAGGACATCAGCTACTCCTTTGATGGGAATGTATGTTTCAGTTTAGCCCTCCTGATCATAGTCGAGTATTTTATCCATTGTGAGATATTGTTACCTTTTCATTATAATTATTTTATGAATAACTTTTTCTTTGAAATGTTGGCAAGAATAAACTTCGAAATGGTAAAATTAAAATTTAACCGTTTTCTAGAGTTTAAATAAAATATAGTACTGTTATATTATTTCATGTATTATACTATATGCTATTATTTCATTTAATGTATGTTATCCATCTAATAGTATAGTTCTGAATCTGGACTAAATTGCGAGTGATTAGAGTGTAACATGGTTTATATAATAAGTCCACTGGTTAATAAATGCAATATTTAGATATATAGGCCATGAAACATTCAAATGGTTGGTCTCCACATGGGTGCGCAAACTCTATCTTTGTCCAGCCAATCATAGTACTGTATCTCTGCTATTTTATTTATTTTATTCCTTTGATTTTCATATTTTAGTCATTTTATTTATAAATTATTAATGGATTTAATTTTTAAGATCTTGATTCAAAAAATGTTCATGTGCAGGAAAACAATGTAGTTAAATTTAGCTATTGTTCCGAGTGTTGTTGTACACACGTATAAAAGCCCTTACTAAACTATTATTGTGTGTGGATCTTATAATATAACGGTAATATACTGTATTATGCATCTTAGAATCCTCGTTTACTACTAAATATTTCACGGCAAGATGACTTGTTCAACTACATATAATCAAACTTCATATTAAGTATCGGTTTTATAATTTAATAACGCCAAATGTGACCCTTGACTCTTAAGAGGGGGTTAAGGGACACTTTGATCATAATTATAAGTTAATTAACGAAAAAAAAACACACACACACACACGAGCATATACACATTATAAAGTATAGTCCATTATGTAAAAATACAGGTGTCAAGCAATAAAGCTATTTATACAAAATTCTATTTCCAACCATTGTGGCGCAATAATGAGCAGTGTAAAGACAATCATTCACACAAATC
This sequence comes from Camelina sativa, assembly GCF_000633955.1. NCBI lineage: Eukaryota > Viridiplantae > Streptophyta > Magnoliopsida > Brassicales > Brassicaceae > Camelina > Camelina sativa. Next base: position 9,530,055 of record NC_025695.1, on the reverse strand, counting down.
CTTACTTTGATTGGCAACTTCTTTCCTTTTTATAGCATTTTATGATTTATAATTAGAGCTCTAAAAGCCAAATTACAGTAGATGTTTAAACCCTTTATTATCCTTCCCACTATCATCCTCTGTGGGTTTTATGTGTGTAGATCTACATACGAGGCCTACTATCATTACTTTTGCGTAGCCACTTATAGGTTATAATATCGAACTATATCATCAAATCTATAGAATGACAGATGTATGTACGTACATATGGCCAAAGAGAAAGACATCGGCAAAAACTTGTAACTCGCTATATCATCAAATCTATTTGAAACAGCAAGCCACAAGCGCCTCACTAGCAAATGATCTGAACCTTTGTATAGAAAAATCCCACTCCAAATCAATATATAATTCATGAAACCCTAAATTTTGTCTCGTTGTACGAGTTTTTGGTTGTGTTTATAAGCAGCATATGCATGTAATATATAACTTATGGTCTATTTGATCATATATAGACCTTAATTTTACTGATCACTACTACAAATAGGTAAAACTAAGAATCAAGCATATCGAACACATAACTTATAGTTCAAAGAAAATAATTTATTTTTAATACTTTATGAAAGTCTTAGTTCCAAGATTTTCATAAAAGTAGGAACCTTTTTCAAATTTAAGATAAATATCTCTTTTTTTTTTCTTCTTTTCTTAACATATTCATTGTTCGAGATATTGCCATCAAATATGAATAACTTTCTGAAACATATTTTCTTTCATAGAGTTGAGGGAATATGCCATCAAAAAAAAGCAGGGAAATATATTACCCCATTCTTTTAATAGATGATTCATCATTGACTTGCTGTTATTCCAGAAATTAACATCTAGCTTCATGATACACCAAGTCAATGCTCAAGCTTCAAGGAACACACACAATAGTTTTACTTTTCATTTCCCCTCAAAAAATAGTAGCAGATTGCATCAAACCATGAAGACAAAGCATTGCTGAAATCTCTACGTACAAAACTCATGACTCATGAGTCATGAGCGAGTGAATTCGTCAAGGCTTGAAGAAGTGGTATACACTAGAGTATATCGATTGAATATGAGGTTAAACTTAAAATCAAAGAAGATATAAAAATAGATGAACAATTGAATTCACCTCATAAACAGTACTACTAAATTTGATTAAAATCGAATTAAACACATTTGTTCGTTGAAAGAATCAAACTCGTTTAATTTAATTGAGACCAAACATTAGGGAACTATATGGGGAATGAATGATCTCTAAGTGGACCGACGACGAAAATTCTATAATAAATTGCTTACTAAGTTTTGAGATTCGTTACAACAAGCTCTGGGAATATACTGGGACAAGATACCAAAGTTATTAGTATTAAATGTTACTATTAAAATAGTCCAAAATGAGAAAGAGAAAATCCGGAGATGGTGGTGGTGGGTTTCGAAGAAGGCATCTTGCTTATTTATATCCTTAAAGGGAACAGAAGTTGTCAAAAATACGTCATACGTGACGTTTTCTTGCATTTTTAGTCATATAGTATTAAACCCTTAATTACATTAGAACTAAACGATAAAGTTTTCCTAATTTATTTGTAAATAAAAAGATCGACTATTGGATTATAATAGACTTTTCATCTTTCCATTTTGGTTTTTTTCTTAAATGTTTAATTAAGTTTGGCATTATTCATTGCCAAATGACTACATCAAATATTCGATTTGCCCGAAAAATTTAGAAACTTTTGATCATCACTTATCCATAAATACGACACGCCTAAAGATGAAGTTATTGCCAAATATTGTATATATATATATATATATTTCATCAAAAAAGTTGTTTAGACAACAAAAATGTCGAAAATCTATTTATTAGCGTTTTCCCCAAAAAAAAAAAAAATCATGCATTATATGCATTACACGAAAATTGAATTGAAACGATACTACGATGATATTTGGACAAACCATTATACTATACATCTTACTTATATGTATGAATATATTACAAATTATTTTGAAGATTCTGCTATGCGCTTTTCATATTTTCTAACTATTTTTTTTAGTCTTTTATGATTTGAGTAAAGTAAGTAGTTAGTGAAACAGGTTGAAAAAAAAAAAAAAAAGATTAGAGGTCCAAAAACACTAGCCACAACATGATGCTAAATGTTTTTGGTCGTCCCCAACCAAAAGAAAGAAAAAGAGTGGCAGAAGTAGTAAATAAAGAAAAGAAGGAGGTCAAGTCTGTTCATTGTGCTTTCCCAATTCAAGCCAGTCCTGTTGCCTGGCGTTGGGGCAGACGGGGTGAAAGTGACGGAATCTTAACGATAACGCCTGTTTCGTTACCGTAACGGAACCACACGCGCCTTCACGCTCCGTTAACTAATTAAATTAATCCAGTAAATTACAATTATTCTTCCTAAACCATCGAATCCAACGCAATCGTATTTTTAATTTGTTAAGTAGTAGAAGAAAAGGTAAAAAAACAAAAGCTACGTATAAATTATGGGAAAAATATCATAAAAATATCCAATTTTTAAATTTGGAACGAAAAAAGAATGAATTTTCGAAATATCGTTTTAATCCCAAAGTTTAGTTTGACTTTTTGATAAAATAGTAAAATTTTGTTAACCTGGCCATTTTAAGCACGTCGTTAAGTATGTGTTAACAATTTCCGTTTAGTCAAAGACAAGATATATAAATTTTGTTTCTAATATTTATTGAAAGTATGATGTGGTCCAATGGTTAATGTGAGAGTTTGGTTTTCACCTGCCGCGGGTTCGACTCGGTTTGGAAGAAGGTTTTTTTGTTTTTTAAAATAAAAGATATCTTGTAGATTCGAACTCCAGACCTCAGAGCCACAAACATCGAAGCGTAACCAACTACGCTAAGTAGATTTATAAACCACTAACGAAACACAAATACTTATTGCTGTTTTGATTTTTATGGCATTTTTCCCCATAAAGTTTCCCTATAAAGTTTCCTTTAATTATCAGATTTTTTTTTTAGAAAAATAAACAGAATCTCTTATTATTTACATAGTACCCAAAAAAAAAAAAACACAAAAATGTTTCAGACATCAAATATAGAAACAATTAAATTAAATTAAATTAGGTAGAGGAGAGAGAGAGAGAGAGGGGGGAAACGGGGATAAAAGCGGTGGTGGTGGTGGTGGTGGTGTGTGAATGGCGTTTTTAACATAAAAGACGCGAGTTAGCGAGTGTGTGTGTGTGTCTATCAAAAGGGGAGATATAAAGTCACCAAGAGAGAGAGAGAGAGAGAGAGTGAGAGAAGGAGGAGGTTACAGTTACAGAGAGAGAGAGAGAGAGTAGCAAAGCAAAGCAAAGCAGCAGGAGGATTTGGTGATTTTGGTTGCGTTACGATTCAGATCTCTCTCTCTCTTTCTCGATCGTTACTCATGCATTAGAGAAGAAGAAGAAGAAGAAGACAAAAAAGATACGTGGATACGGAATCCAAGGGGTTGGGGGAGCTCGATCGTCTCCTTTTCTTCAATTTTTTTTATTACGCCTCTTTCAGCTTCCAAGAGAGAAGAGACTGTCATTGATAGCGGCGGCGGCGGAGGCGGAGACGGTTGAAGTTGGAGCGGATGACGAATCAGGGAGGTATGTTGTTTGTGTAGTGTGAATGGGACTCGAGGATTTGACCGGAGTTTTATTATTTTTATTTTTCCGGCGACATTTCTGATTTTCCGGTGGACGTATGTGGGAACAGGTGAAGGTTTATACGATGAGTTATGGAAATTATGCGCGGGACCTCTGGTTGATGTTCCTCAAGCTGGTGAAAGAGTTTATTATTTCCCTCAAGGTCACATGGAACAAGTAATAACCTAAACCACCTTCTCTTTTTATTTATTTTTTTCTTTCGATTTTTGAATTTTAGATCGGTGTTTTGCAAATTTTGATTTGGTTTCTTTTGAGAATTTGTTCTGATATTTTCTATTTCTGGGTTAGCTGGAAGCGTCAACGCAACAGGATTTAAATACGATAAAGCCACTTTTCTTTCTTCCTCCTAAGATTCTCTGTAATGTTATGAACGTTCGTCTTCAGGTATCTTGCTCTTTTTTTTTTTTTTTTTTTTTTTTTTTNTTTGGCATCTTTATTAGACTATTAGTTGTTGGGTTGACTAGCTAGCTATAATTTCTCAAATTTAGCAATATAGGAGGATTGAATTATATAGATGGTTTCTTCTTCTTCTTCTTCTATGGAATTGACCATTTGTTTATTGATGGATACTGTGTGAATCTTTTGAAGCTAAAAAAATGATTAGACCAAATATGAGTACCGATCTTGTTTTTGATTTGATCACTTGTGTTTGTTCACAGGCGGAGAAAGATACTGATGAGGTTTATGCCCAGATTACTTTGATCCCTGTAGGAACTGTGAGTGCTAAAGTTCTGTTGGTTTTTCTAAGTTTTTAAAAAAAAAATCCAGTTGAGTGTTGTTGTTATCATCACTACCATTTTGTTTTCCTGATTAATAAATATAAATTTGCAGAAAGTTGATGAACCTATGAGTCCTGATCCCTCTCCTCCCGAGTTGCAAAAGCCAAAGGTTCACTCTTTCAGCAAGGTTTTGACTGCCTCTGATACAAGCACCCATGGTGGTTTTTCTGTTCTGAGGAAACATGCTACCGAATGCCTTCCTCCCCTGGTATGAGCATACCAAAATGGCTTCACATTTGACTTTGGGATTTCTGCCTTTTAATATGAATTTTTCATCTCTTGTTATCCTTTAGGATATGACTCAGCAAACCCCAACCCAGGAGTTAGTAGCCGAAGATGTGCACGGTTATCAGTGGAAATTCAGGCATATTTTTAGAGGTGATGGATCCATTTCTTCTCAACTCATATCAAAGAGTCATGTATCCATGGCCAGTTAAAATAAAATGATAAAAATATATTATTACCTCTGGGAGATATCCACAAGATTTACTGATCTTGTTTTTTTCCTGAAACCTATTTAACAGGCCAACCACGGAGGCATCTATTGACGACAGGGTGGAGCACCTTTGTTACATCAAAGAGATTGGTAGCTGGGGACACTTTTGTATTCCTTAGGTATAAGTCACACTGCTACCTTGTTTTGTTTCTTCTGATAGTCCATTTCCGTTAGGTAATTTTGGAACTCAAATTTGCCAAACTATATTATATTGTCCAGAGGGGAGAACGGAGAGTTGCGGGTTGGGGGCAGACGTGCTAATCGTCAACAGAGCAGTATGCCTTCATCCGTCATATCAAGTCATAGCATGCATCTGGGAGTGCTTGCTACTGCATGCCATGCTACTCAAGCCAAAACTATGTTCATCGTATACTATAAACCAAGGTATATACAATTATTACTCTCCGGGAACATCTGGGATGAATTTTTTTGACACTCTACTTACTGATTTAATCTCGGTTCGAGCAGGACAAGCCAATTCATTATTAGCTTGAACAAATATCTAGAAGCCATGAACAATAAGTTCTCTGTAGGGATGAGATTTAAGATGCGGTTCGAGGGAGAGGATTCCCCTGAAAGAAGGTAGTCTGAATCTTTTCTTTATTATGTACCCTGCGAATTCTCTGTCCCCAAAACTGTTCTCTAACACATCTGTTTCTTTACAAAGATATTCTGGCACGGTTATTGGTGTTAAAGACTGCTCCCCTCACTGGAAAGACTCAAAATGGCGATGCCTAGAAGTAAAATTCCTTCCACTTTTACAAATGCTTCTTTTAATTTCTCTTATGTACGAAAACTCAATCAGTCTGCTACATGTTTGTGTAGGTTCATTGGGATGAGCCAGCATCAATTCCAAGACCCGATAAGGTTTCACCTTGGGAAATCGAGTCGTTTGTAACTTCAGAAAGTGTCCCCCAGTCAGTTATGTTGATGAAAAAAAGGCCCCGTCAAGTTAGTGAAGTATCTGCTCTTGGTGAGACACAATCTAAGGCAGTGATCCTTGCAAGTACATAGCTCAATTTTCCTTGCTACATATCTCACTCACATGCTTTGTCTTTAGATGTAGGCATAACAGCTTCTAACCTTTGGCAATCCCATGAGTTTGCACAATCGTGCCTCACCTCACAGAGGAGTTCTTCTCAGCAATGTTACCGTGATTCAACTGAGGATGCTAAGAAATCTGACTGGCTAAATAACTCTTACTCTGTGTCAAATTTATCAAAGGACTCAACACTGAACGACCAAATGGTTTCCCCAGTCGAACAGAAGAAACCCGAGACAACCGCTAATTATAGATTATTTGGAATTGATCTGATGAGTTCCTCTCTAGCGGCTTCCGAGGAGAAAACTGCACCCATGCGACCAATCAACATAACTAAATCGACTCCGGACAGTAACTCAGACCCAAAATCCGAGATTTCAAAAGTATCAGAAGAGAAAAAGCAGGAACCTCCGCAGACATCATCGAAAGAGGTCCAGAGCAAGCAAATCAGTTCTACAAGAAGCCGTATCAAGGTATGTAACGAACATATAAGAGCATACGTCTCTGTTTACATGATCTAGATTTATATATGCCTACAAGGCCATGAGAAGTGTATATAATGTCTGTGGATTTAAAACATGACCCTGATTCCGTGATTGCTGAACAGGTGCAGATGCAAGGCGTACCTGTGGGCAGGGCTGTGGATTTAACTGCACTAAATGGATACAATGAGCTCATAGACGACCTTGAGAAGCTATTTGACATAAAAGGGGAACTGCAGAGTCGCAATCAATGGGAAATAGTGTTCACAGACGATGAGGGAGATATGATGCTTGTTGGTGATGACCCATGGCCGTAAGTGTTAACACCTTTTATATCTTATTCAATAGAATAACTGCACAAAACTCATATATATGTTGGCTTAACTTTGTGATGCAGCGAGTTCTGCAACATGGTGAAAAGAATATTCATATGGTCAAAAGAGGAAGTGAAGAAAATGACACCAGGGAACCAACTACGGATGATGTTAACGGAAGTTGAAACAATAACAACAATATCCAAATCCGATAATCACTCCAACTAATTCTTTCTCTTCTCTACACTCAATGGTCTTTCGGAACTGTCTTGTTCTGTTGCGAGGGAAGAACAAAAAAAAAGAATGGCTTAAACAGGAAACCACATCTCCCCTTAGGCTAGGAAAATGGCTCGTTTTTTTGGAGCCTCTTGTGGAAAAAGAGGGGTTTATGGGGAGAGAGAGAGGTTTCAACTTCCAAAGTAGGCTTTTGGAAGTGTTTTATTTATTTTTCTAATTAGGAACTTGAAACTTGTGTGCGTTAAGAGAGACGAAAGTGTAACGAACAAAAACATGAGAAAAAAAATGAGATTGTGAATAACTGCTGAAGGACTTCTGTGACGTTTGGATTATACCTCATGAGTCATGGCTCTCGTGTGTAAGCCTTTCTCTTTTTTACGTTTTTTTAGATATTTTTTTTGTTTTCTGTTTTTCTCATGTAAGTGACAGTGTATATATATGTGTCTTCAAAACTAAACTTCAAACACGACTCTCTCTCTTTTTCTCAATCGAAGCAAAATCCTTCTGGAGACCAAACACTAAGTCCTCTTTTCGACTTCAAATCTTCTGGTTCCGCTGTGGATTTTGATGGGCAATTTTACTATTATTAAATCATTAGCATTATAATAACATAGTTGTTGTATCTTTTACACTGTATTATTTGTGTGAATCACAAAGTAAATAAAATAGAGATTTTAACCAAAAAATGTGTATATTTTAGTATACGCATACAATGTGGCATGTGCATATCATATGCATAAGACTGATCTCATAAGAAAGTTAATATAATATATAAAGAGCTTGGTTCCAGTATGTGTATTTAGATTTGATTAAACGCTTGATATAGAATCTTAAATCAAAATAAGCAACCCTACTTGCTAAATTCCCAACGTTAGATATAGAATCCTTTAATCAAAATAATCAATCGTATATGGACCATCTTTTCGCTATTAGCTACCTCTCGACCTGTTTATGCTAAAAGTGTTTATTCCGTTACATCATAGAATTCTGGAAAATAAATCATATGCAATCCGTAATTCATTTACACAGTTTGTTGTCACATGCTGACCTGGTGAGATTATAAATTGTAAAATGTGTATTGCTTTTGTTGAATTATGTTATGATATTATTCCAAATCTCACGCCAAAAAATTATATAATGGAAGATTAAGATATACTAGTACTACTAAGTTACTTCATCTGACTCATCTAGAAGAAAAAAAAAACAAATTCGACCCGATCAAGAAGCTGTTGCTCGAAGTCTGTGTCGAAGCTAGCAAGAATCAAGCCGATTAAGTTTAAGATTTCTCGACAATCTGTGAGTTCAGGGAAACATTGATTCGATCTAGTTCCATGTTGAAAGACTTGTTCTAGTTCTCGGTTTGTATGTGCATTTAGATCGCATTCTCTTGATTTTCTTGATAGATTTTCTCGATTTTATGCATCTAAATTGGTTGTTGAGTGTTGAGATGTTCTCCATGGTAGATCATGTACGCGATCGCCGATCCATATACTTGATCTATTGCATGTAAGGTTAAGTCTTGATACTTGTAGTTTTATGTGTTCTTTTAAACCTAAAACTTAAGTATCAATTGTTGGATATGGCTGATCTTCCTGGTGATTCGTCTCGACATGCAACTTTGATCTTGGTCTAGTTTTTGTGCCTTTGTGTAAAGCAAGTATGTTTAATATGTACAACTTTTTAGGCTCTAGGCCTTGGCCACAAAAAATTATAAGTCTTTTTGGTAGCATTTCGTAAAACTTTATTTAATGAATGAATTCGGGTTTCATATATTTGTAAGTACGAGTAATGTCTGATAATGACTTAGTCCGAGTCGGCTCAACACTTGGGCATCACGAGGGTTGGCAAGCCTAAGTGATGTCTAAAGTGGAGGAAATAGCGCCAGCGGACTGGCTAAGGGTCTTGATCCGTTTTAGAACTTCGGCCGGATCGTTGGTGACTATTTCCAAGTGGTGTCTCAGGGTCATTCTGGGCGTTCCCGGTCATAGGACGGTTCAGGGGCGTTACAATAGTGGTATCAAAGCATGGTTATGATGCCTCGCAGGACTCGTATTTTTCAAATGTTTTATCGAGTCAAAATACTCGCATAAGGGCACTTAGGATAATCCGGTTCGTTGAACACTTAGGTAGATGGGATTAAGTTTACCTTGCTATCAATGATTGCAAATGTCTGGTCAAGGTTCAAGAATGACTAGATCGAGAGACTCTCACCAGAGCGTGAGGGAAACTGGGATCAACCATTTGGGCCAGAGGAATAAGGTCAGCATTTAGGAGATGAGCCAAGCTATGATTCGGTTCATGAGCACCACATACCAAACGTTAGTGACATGCCTAATTGGGATTTTCCTGGACCTACACCAAGGTATTCTCCACTGGGATCCATGCATTTTGGCTCGTCGGAGCCTACTTATGCGCCAACTCGACAATACTCACCTATCGAGCAGTTCATTTCACACCCAAACCCAACAATTCTAAGGGGAAATCAAGGATATCAGGAAGGGAACATTGAGGACCAGAGACTCAGCAGACTCTTACGATGATTCACGACCTTCTGACGCATATGATCCAACAGCAGCAACAACAGCAAAACTAAGCAAATCAGCAACCTGACTCTCTGTCAGCCAAATTCTTTAAGCTGGTGATGATGATGAGAGACTTAGGTGTTCAAAAGTTTAAAGGAGAGCAAGACAAAGTTCTAGCAGATAGATGGTTACGCAACCTAAAGATAAACTTTGAGACTTCAAGATGTCCTAAAGAGTATAGGAGACAGATCGCGGTTAACTTTCTAGAGGAAGATGCCGGAGCATGGTGGGATACAGTGATTTCCCGTTATCATTTCCTACCAATCACATGGAAGATGTTCAAGAGAGAGAGTTTGAGCTTAAGTATTTTCTTCCTGAGTCCCGTGATCGCTTGAAAAAGCAATTCATAGGTTTATAGCAAGGACAAAGGAGCGTTCGAGAGTATGGTCAAGTATTCACAAGATTTCGAAGGTACCTGTACAATGGAAATGATGATGAAGCCTCAATGGTTTTAAGATTCCTCTGGGGACTCCCACCAGAGATTTGGGAAAGACTACCAGCCGTGACTTATGGAAGTGTCACTGAGTTAGAAGAGAAGGCTGTAAATGTCGAAGAAGGGATTGAACTAGAGAAAGGTGTGACTGTTCGGGAGAGAAAGAAGGAGATGACGCCACAAGGAAAGATGGTGAGCCCTCGAAGGAACAACCAAGAGATCGGACGAAATCAGAACAACAACCGTGGCAAGGGTAGTATGTTCGCTAACCAAGGAGGACGTACTAAGGTGAACCTTGATCCGAGAGGATGCTATACGTACGGCCAGGTCAGACATTTTGCTCGATCCTGCTTGACGATTGTGGAAACCAAGAATCCCAAACTTGCGTTTATCACATGTTTCTTTTACAAAGAAACATGCCACTATGCAACCTCATGTCCTATGAAGCCAACCAAGCAAAATGCCCAACCTTCGGATCGAGCTTCGCCTGCGTTGACATCGAAAGAACCCCCGATGAAGAAGCAAGCGACCCCAGCTAAAAATAGCTAATTAGTTATTTTCTAATATACACGTGTTATTTATGCCTTCAAGAGAAGGCTTAATTAGTCATTTCTAATATACCCGTGTTATTTATTTCATTTTTCCCACTATGATACTATATGTTTAATAACTTTTTCAAAATAGCTAATTTTGCAAAAAAACGTATTGTACATTTTAAAGAAAACAAAATAATAGTCTTAAAGTTATATTTGCTTTAAATTTTTGTTTTGTCGGCTTTATAAAAATAAATGATGATAATAAAACAAAAGACTAAAAATAATTAATGTTCACAAAATTAAATATGATAAAAAATCTCAGTCAAACTATACATTTATGAATAGTCACGCCAATCATACCCACAACTTAATCTTTCCTTGTAAAAAACTTCTTTCACAACTTTGCAAGCTCCGCCTGGATCCCACTCTCTTCCTCTATATATAGCTATATAAGTTTTTTGGAGAAAATTCGGAGACTAAACAATCATGGAAAGACATGATTTAGATTCTTTGATTTCCAAAAAACAAAGGATAGATTCTACGATAACCGAAGATATCCCAAACCTTAAAAGCGAGGCTAGTTCTAAGGTCGGTGAATCTATCTGTATGACAAACAAATTTTCTGATAGTATAGTTTACAGATTGTACTTCAAAGGTTTGGTGAGTGACAAAACGACGATGGATAATGAAAAGATGATATTTGCTGGTATTGGAGTTGCGATTTGCGATGATGTGGATAATTTGTTATTTGAAATGAAAGAATCTGTGGACGCCACCAAGATTCTCTGTCAAGTAGAGATTCTAGGAGCGATTTGTGGCATAAATCACTCAATTCAATTGGGCATAAAAAATGTGGTGATTTATTGTGATCACCCTCGAATTTACCAATTGGTAAGTGGTTCTTTTCTCTGTTATTTTTATTAATTAGTTAAAGAATTACTGAGGCTAAAATAGTTTGAATGGTAGCAATTGTTTGCTTCTTTGAAAAAAAAAATCTTGCTTTAGAGATATATTGTTTGGATAAACTTTATGAATTGATCTTCCATATGTTTCAATATTTGTCTGATTTGATAGCATGGGCAGTGGTATTTGGAGGGGAAGGGTCAATTGACCCTTTTATTTATTGTAATACCATATTCTCTTTTTCCAATTTTTTTTCCGGTACAACTAACTTTCTTACCACTGAGTTACGTTTACTAATTATATTTGGAGAAATTGGTAGAGTTTATATATAGTCCCAAACAATTTGATTGTAAGTGAGAACTAGAATGAACTAAATCATTAGCTTTGGTATCTGATTATTTTCGTTGCAGATAAATGGTAGAGGGAATCCTTCTACGCAAATGATGGAGGATCTCGTGGGAGAATTCATACACTATAAAGAGAAACTGGCTTCAAGTGAGATTGTCTTGGTTGCACCAAATGATATTAAGTTTGCTTATAGACTTGCAAGAGATGTGATAGCTTCTCAAATCAGCAGCAACGCTTGTGGGGTCAAATGGAAGATTTTCCAACGAGAATGCCCTTCTGGTTGCGTAGACAGTTACTATGATGACTATGATGTTGATGAAGAAGATGATGATGATGATGATGATGAAGATGAAGATGAAGATGAAGATGACGACGACGACGACGACGACGGTGGTGAATCTGGTGACGGTGATGTTGGCTTCTAAGAGTTTGCTGTTTGCCAAACCTATTAGGCTATTTACCTTAATATGTCAAATGAGCAGAAAAATAAGAGCAACAATTCAAGAGGTTGGTTTCGAATTCTATACCAATCAATGTATTTATCAATAATTTATAAGTATGTATGTACATGTGTGTGTTGGAAAATACTATTAAAACTGATAAACATCATTTTACTAGTAAGAAAACTTTTATAAATTATTTTGATATAAGTTACAATCAATCTATTAGCTGAAAAAAATATTTTCTACTCAAATAATTATATTTGTATTATTCTAGTGAAGGAACTATACATTGTATTTTTTTTTTTTAAACTACACATTGTAGACATAGATTATAGATATTACAGAGATGTAATCACTTATCTAATAAATTAATAAGATTACTTAATTATAAGTACTTAGCATATTAGCAAAATCCTAAAATCGAGATGTCAAATGACTGCAGACTACTCTCAAAAAGAAACTCGTCTATAAATATCAAAAGGAATTCTATGTAGCAATCTTCTCATATTTATCATAATACAAAATAAATTAAAAAGAAAACAAAAAAGTAACACGATGGAACGTCATAGAGAAAACACGGTCAGCGGCACAACTCTCCACACGTGTCATCCTTGCCGGCGCACCGTTCCATACAGAATCTACGCCGTAATTCATACGTGTGGCATCGTAGCCCTCATGTACCATCATGTACACTCACTTCTCACAGCAAACACACCTCTAATAATAACATGTCTTCTTCTCCTCTCCGATATCGTTCTCACCTTCATGTGGGCAACTTCAACGTCCCTCCGGTTCAACCCGGTTCACCGGACCGAGTACCCTGAGAACTATGCAGCTAAACCGGAGGATTTTCCAAAGCTGGACGTGTTTATATGCACGGCTGATCCGTACAAGGAGCCTCCCATTATGGTGGTCAACACAGCCTTATCGGTGATGGCCTACGAGTATCCGTCCGATAAGATCTCAGTATACGTATCGGACGATGGAGGATCTTCGTTAACTTTGTTTGCTCTTATGGAGGCTGCTGAGTTCTCTAAGCATTGGCTGCCCTTTTGCAAGAATAACAATGTTCAAGATCGGTCCCCTGAAGTTTATTTCTCATCAAAGTCACATTCGTGGAGTGATGAAGCTGAGAAACTTAAGGTATGTATTATTTTTCAACTAAATCACTTATAACTATATTAGTAATTTTTTAAATCTCATTATGACAAATGCTCAGAGGTAGGTCAACATAAGTCGAGTCTTAATTCTCGTACGTTCTAACCATCATGACCGTTCTTACAAGTCTTAATTACTAACCACCATGACCGTTCCGAATATTGTAATCTTAATTAATAATTGCCTGGATTAACGATTTCTATTACCAATTTTTCATATCGAACTTTTAAGATAGTACTATTTTCCGAGGAAGAAGTAATTAATAAAACAGAAAAAGAAAAAAGAGAGAGAGAGAGTAGAAACAGACAAACAAAATTATTTGCTTCAATTGGGAGCTGGTCAGTCACTCCTTCAAAACCTTATCGTATCTCTTTTTTGGTAAAAACCTTATCGTATCTTCTCGACGATAATAGCGACTTTGTCATGTTTAAAGACTTTGGACGACTGTGACATCACCTTTATTCATTTATTATTAGTGTTTAAACATCCATGATTTCTTCTTTAACAATAAGAATAAGACTCGTCGTAGTGACCCAAATGATTTCTCCTAATACGATAGGAGTAAGCGTTATCAAATGATAGAAGGTTTTTGGTTGTTTGATGAATACCATATAACAATTTCTTTATGCATATGTTTTTCCTGTATATATCAATCAATTATGAGTTAAATATTAAACAGTAATTTAAAAGTTAAACTTCTAAAAAAAAATAGAATAGACTGTTTGACAAAAAATGGTATGGAAAATAAAAAGTTACATAGAAAATGGAGAGTACTGGATGTACACGTACCAAAATATTATCTTTTGAAAATGGACGACTAAAGGTACTCTAAATTTAATACACTTTTTTTTGTCTTTAATTACGAGCCATAGGGATTACCAGTAGTAAACATACAGTGTATATATATATATATATTTTTTCATTGTTTACAAGCTTAGTAAGTTCTAAGATATTTTAGACGTTATTAGTAATTGGCTATGTTATATCAAGACAAAAACTGAATTGTGTGGTGGACCTGGTGGTCCTGATGGAACAGTTGATGTACGAAGATATGAAGAGTAGAGTAGAACATGTGGTAGAGAGTGGAAAAGTTGAAACAGCGTTTATCACAGCCGATCAGTTTCGTGGAGTATTCGATTTGTGGACCGAAAAATTCACTCGTCATGACCATCCCACTGTTATTCTGGTACAATAATTAACTCTTTTTTTTTCTCACTACTATATAATATATCATATAAAATTGCATGTTTTTATAATGATTTACCATATGTTGTTCTTAATTTATCTTCATTAAATCTCATTATGTTATTTATTTGAGGGCAGGTGCTACAAAATAGCGAGACTGATATGGATGATACCAAAACATACATAATGCCAAACCTAATTTATGTTTCAAGAGAGAAGAGTAAGGTTTCACCACATCATTTCAAAGCCGGTGCTCTTAATACCTTGGTATATATATCCACTAAACCTTACCAGTCCCGTTAACTACTAGTCTACTAGCATATCATATCTGTTTAGTTTTAATTAGGATTTTTTTTGTAACTTTTCACTATAGCTACGAGTGTCTGGAGTGATGACGAATTCACCGATCATTCTAACACTAGACTGTGATATGTACTCGAACAATCCTGTAGCACCAACTCGTGCCTTGTGCTACTTAACTGATCCTGAAATCAAAACCGGTTTAGGGTTTGTGCAGTTTCCTCAAAAATTTCAAGGAGTAAGCAAGAATGATATCTACGCATGCGTGTATAAGCGTCTTTTTGATATCAATTCGATTGGGTTTGATGGTCTAATGGGTCCGAATCATGTGGGAACTGGCTGTTTCTTCAACCGACGTGTTTTTTATGGGGGTCCATCTAATCTGATTTTGCCTGAGATAGATGAACTTAAGCCCGATCGTATTGCGAATAAGCCCATCGAGGCTCAAGATGTTTTGGCATTGGCACACAATGTAGCCGGATGTGACTACGAGCACAACACCAATTGGGGCTCCAAAGTAAGAATAAACCAACCCTCGTAATTACCTTGAATAATATCTAGTACTATTGGTTTCAATTTGTTATAACTTCAAACTATCATTCAAAACTATGCAGATTGGATTTAGATATGGGTCTTTAGTAGAAGACTACTACACAGGGTACAGACTCCACTGTGAAGGATGGAGATCAGTTTTTTGCAGTCCCAAAAGAGCAGCATTTTGTGGAGATGTCCCAAAAAGTCTAATTGATGTAGTGAGCCAACAAAAAAGATGGGCAATTGGGCTTCTTGAAGTTGTCTTCTCAAGGTATTGCCCCATTATCTATGGTGTCAAATCATTGGGTCTATTAATGGGAGTAGGCTATTGTCAATATGCATTTTGGGCATTTTGGTCGCTTCCTGTTATCGTCTATGGATTCTTGCCCCAACTTGCCCTCCTATATGGAGTTAGCGTTTTCCCCAAGTCATCAGATCCATGGTTTTGGCTTTACATCTTCTTGTTCCTCGGTGCATATGCGCACGATCTACTAGACTTTGTATTAGAAGGAGGAACTTATGGTGGATGGTCGAACGATCAAAGAATGTGGTCGATAAGAGGATTCTCTTCGTTCTTATTTGGCTTCATAGAGTTCACTCTTAAAACCCTAAACCTCTCCACGAATGGATTTAACCTCACAAGCAAAACCAACGATGATGAAGAACAGAGTAAGAGGTATGAGCAAGAGATCTTTGATTTTGGCCCTTCGCCCATGTTCTTGCCCATGACTACGGCCGCGATCGTGAATCTCCTTGCTCTGGTCTGGGGCCTTTATGGTCTTCTCGCTTGGGGACAAGGGCTCGTACTTGAATTGATGCTGGCGAGCTTCGCAGTGGTGAATTGCTTACCAATCTATGAGGCTATGATGTTGAGGAAAGATGAAGGAAAATTACCAAAAAGGATTTGTTCCTTAGCTGGGATTCTCACATTTGTTCTTATTGTATTAGGTTTCTTCTTCCTCAAGTAGTTGCACCCATTAGGGTTCTGTACGTAGTTTCATTTGCAATAATATTATTACGTCTGGATTGTGGTAAATTAAGAAAGAGAATAATTAATGTCACGATCAAATCCATGTAATTTGATGAAAATATGGTCTCTCACCTCATCTTTTATCTGTATTTTCATTAAACGTATTTTCCTTCGGGTATGTTTTTAATGGAGGGGAAAGAATGATATCTTTGTTTTAAACCAGGATCTACATTAGGAGTAGGTTGGGCACGTGCCCCCCACTGATTATAGTTAATCTATTAAGTTATCTACTGGATTATTTGATTATGTATTCTTCTAAATATTCTTCTTCGCGGGATGTTTGATCCCTTCATTTGTTGTGTTTTAACCTTTTCTGTCACATATTTTATTATATACTAGAATTTATACTATTGATTATTAGATATATTTAAATATGTACTCTATACTAATAATTCTCTTGGATCCGCCCAATTAGTAAGAAATATGTGGACTGTATAATACGTCTTACGATATTTAGTCAAGAAAATTATAAAAATATATATACATTTGTATATCTACGTTATGCTGTCAGAAAAGAAAAGTATACTAAACGATAAGAAAATATTCATTTTCTCGGAAGTTTCCTCTAAACAAAATAAAATAAAAATAATAATCAAATTGACATTACAGTAAAATACGATTTTTCCGTCTACAATCGGCGACTAAATTCGTAGTTGTTAAATTTAACAACTAATTATTTATTAATTCGCGACTGTTTGATGACTATTCTTATATAGTCGTTTATTAGTCGTTAATTTGCGACAAAATAATTTAGTCGCTAAAATAGTCGTAAATAACGACTAAAACGCGATGAAATAAGAATAATCGTATATTTGGCGACTATTTTGCGATATTTTTGCCGGGTCGCAAACGTTTGTCGCAAAATAGTCGCTAAATTAGCGACTAATTGGGTAGTTGCTTGTGTAGTCGTATATTTGGCGACTATTTTGCGACATTCCGGTGGGTCGCAAAATAGTCGCTAAATGTTGGTTTAAAAAACGGTTTTAGCATTGTGGAGTAGGTGTACCTGTATTTGGTGACTACGTGATATAGTCACTTTTTAGTCGCTAAATATGCCTATATAAACTGAGCTCACCAATCTTTTTTCTCACTCACAGAAAAACAAAGCAAAAAAAAAAAAACGAGATCATAGAGATTTATAATAATGTCAGGAAGTTACAATTATAGTAATTTCCGAGAGTGGATGTACAAGAGGATCGATGAGGTGAAGGGAAATTTTACAGAAGAGTTCAGAGCCGGGATGGAGGAGTTCATACAATTAGCAAATAGCCAGCCTTTTGCACAAGAAAACGGGGTAAGTTTTTTTGCCCTTGTAGTAGGTACAAAAACGGGAAGCGTTTTCTAGGGACTAGAATTTGGAATCATCTTTTTAGTTATGGGTTTATGCCAAATTATTATGTTTGGTATAAACATGGGGAAGAAATTAATATGGATATCGGAACGAGTACTGTTGATCCGACATTTATTAGTGGGAGTGAGGAAGTGGGTAATCTAGTAGAAGATAGATATGTGGATATGGTGAATGATGCATTTCCTTCTAATGTGGGTTTTGATTAGAGATGTTAAAATGGGTAAACCCACTCTATTTAAACCCATCACAATTAAATCCAACCCATTTTAGTTTAAACCCATTTAAACTAATATATATTTGAAATTCATTTAACTATACCCACTTAAATATATGTTACCTTATTTAACCTACTGAAGCCATTTAACTTTGATAAGCTAAGTAGCATTACACAAATCTGAAATATATTTTCTTGTTATTATGTTTGAATAAAAGCTCGAAGGTAAATGGAAAATAACAAATTTGTGGCTAGGATGTTAAATGGAAAATAACAACAAGTTTGTTCACAATAAATAGAAAAAGAGAATATTCTATAATATGGATCTTCCAAGTTTGTTCGTATAAGGACCAGGATATAATATTCTATGAATACTAATCGAGTTAAGCACATAATATATAAAGACAATTTTAAACCAAGTTGGATTGACAACATAAACGGTTTATGAGAAAAACAAAAATACTAATCGAGTTGGACCAAAGTCGAGTTCCGATCCAACAGATGCTGAGCCTTGAAACAGAGTTGATGGTGAACAAGGACTTACTCTTCTGATCTAAACTAACTTTGATGACTCATGGCACACTTGAACCTTCGGATCTTGAATCATGTATTCCAGAATTATTAGTCGTTCTAGCATCTTCATAGCCAATGTGATCGTTATCTTCTGTTGTACCTACAATTGTTAATGACTTAATGTATACTATTTGAAAGTTGTTATAGTCAAATAATCTCAAGTCTCAAGTAAATGTATACCTTCATAGTCTGAAAAACCGCGTAACCAATTACGCGTACAAAGCAAAGCCTGAACATTTTCTGGAAGCAGACGATTTCTGTAAGGAGTCAACACCCTAGCTCCAATGCTGAAAGCCGATTCTGAGGCTATAGTAGTAATGGGGATGATGAGAACATCACAGGCCATCGAGGCTAAGTCCCCAAGTCGATCTAGGTTACTTTTCCAGTAACTCAGAACATCTAACTTCGGAAATGATTTCCACTCTAGCCTCGGCTCAACCAAATATATATCTAATTGTGTCTTTGTCTTGTTCACACCAGCTTCAATGCATCTCTCAAGCTCAAAGAGATCCTGATTACAAAAATTCACTTCAAATTAGCAACATTATGATTCTAAATTTCTGATAATGAAATTCTATGTATAAGAAAGTATTTACATTATCGAAATCATCTTCAAGTAGAGATTTGGTAAGTAGGTCATGTGTAGTGGCAGAAACACTTGAAGATCCCGTCTGATAATAACTGAAAACCATCTCTAAACTCTTCTTAAGTTTTGTAATTTTCAACTCAGCACTAATAGCATCCACTTTCTTATAAGCTACCTCAAGCATCTCCACTTTAAGTCTTGGATCCAAAACAGCTGCAATAGCCAAAATAAGACTATAATCCTCCCAATATTTGTTGAATTTACCTTTCATTTCCATAGCCATTTGATTCACAGCATCATCATCACAAATGGCATACTTTTGCAGCAATAACTCGATCCTCCATACTTGTGTGAAGTATATATTAGATGTAGGATACTTGCAACCTGAAAAGTGAGTGGTGATGACACTGAAGGGTTTTAACAAATCACAAATCTTTTCCCCACGGTTCCACTCTTCGTCTGAAGGTAAAAACTTATAATTAGTGTCATAAACCTTCATGCTACCTTCATGCTTTTCTAAATTTTAAAGCTCTAGCTAGCATTTCATAAGTAGAATTCCATCTAGTACACACATCAAGAGATAAACCTGCTCCACTTTTAATCTTTACTCTTTCCGCACAAGCTGCAAATGCATCTTTCCTTTGTGTAGATGCTTTGACATATAAGACATTCTCCCGTATGTTGTGTAGAACATCTTTTGCTAAATCTAACCTTTTCTTCACGATCAGATTTAAAATATGGGAACAACACCTCACATGTAGAAACTTCCCATCACATAAGAGATCAAACCACTAATCATTTGAAGTTGACCTTTGAGAATGTTCTGCATACTATTATTATTGGTAGCTTTATCCAACGTAATAGATAATACCTTCTTTTCTAATCCCCACTCTTTCAGACACTCAAGAACCTTATTTGCCATGTGTTCACCGGTGTGTGTAGATTTCAACTCACAAAAGGCTAGAATTTTACTATTTAAGTTCCAACTACCATCAACGAATGAGCAGTTAGACAAATATAACTTGCCACTATAGCACGGGCTAACCACATGTCTGAAGTAAAACAAACTCTACCATTATTCATTGCAAATACTTCTCTTAACTTTTCTTTTTCTATCCCATATCTCACATATACATCATCCGCAGCAGTTTGCCTACAAATGGGCTGGCATTCCGGATTTAAATATTTATCTCTAGCCCTAACTTTCTCATACTCGACATACCTAAATGGTTGATCATGATAGATTATAATTTCACTAATCATCTCACGGTCTACTTTCTGATCATATGGAGGTTTATCTATCTTCTTAGGCCTCTTTGGACACTTCTGTAAATGGAGACTCAAGTGGTGTGTTCCATAGTTTCCATTTTGTTTACTACTTATAACTAATTTTGTACTACAATGGATGCACCTAGCCCTTTCTTTACAATCTTTCTCTATCCCTACTGAAACAAAATCATCCCAAACAAGTGAAGTTTTGCGTCTCTTACGTGGAGGTTGAGTTTGAGCTTGAGTTTCACTTTCCTCTGTTGCTTGCAATTCTGCATCTTCCTCATTCATTTCTATCATCTCATTGCTGGCATTGAGATATGCGATTGTTTCAAGAGACTCCAAATCCATCCTTCAATCAAAAGTAAAAAAGCTTCAATCAATCTCTTTAAAATCATAAATTTGATGTAAACAAGGAAAGCTATTTGGAACACGTACAAAGAAAGACATAATATAGAGTTTTTGTTTATTTAATGTAATTTGATGTAAACAGGTGGCCATGTATTTACAAATCCTAGAAAGAGAAGTAAATCTATATGATAACGTGAAGAAAAGAGAAGTAAGCCCTTTGATTGCAGGTCGGTATTTTTATCACATGGTATTGTATTGGACGGAGAATGACTATGCAACTCGTAACTACAAGGGACTTAGGTCTAATCTATTATTGTTGGTCAGAGACTTAGGTCTAATCTAGAACCTAACAAGGGAGAAAATAAGGGAGCAAACTCAGAGCAAGCTAAATATCTAATTTGTTGTCTGTCTAATCTAAAATCTAACAAGGGAGCAAACAACAACAAAATCTAATCTAAAATCTAAC
Source organism: Camelina sativa (assembly GCF_000633955.1). Taxonomy (NCBI): domain Eukaryota; kingdom Viridiplantae; phylum Streptophyta; class Magnoliopsida; order Brassicales; family Brassicaceae; genus Camelina; species Camelina sativa. Next base: position 9,508,778 of record NC_025695.1, on the reverse strand, counting down.
AAGGGAGCAAACAACAACAAGATCTAATCTAGAATCTAACTAGGAGCAAAGTTTGAATCGGCTAACCTTGTAGGAATCGAAAATTGAAGAGAGGAAGATGACCCAGATCGAAAATTGAAGAGAGCACGACGACCCAGATCCAAAAAAGCAGCGAACTAAGCAATCTTCAAGTCAGAATCGAGATTGTTGCTCAATCTCTCTCGTTCTCTCTCAATCTTCAAGTCGACTCATTTTGTTTTAGGGAAAGAGTG
>NC_025695.1:9469746-9508493 GCF_000633955.1 Camelina sativa | reverse complement strand
GCAACAAAAAAAAAAATATTAATGGGTACCCATTTAATAATATAAAAACCCATTTACTAAGTGGATTTAGTTGGATAAACCCATTTTATGCCATTAAACTATTTTTAATATATGGGTTTATATGGGTAAAAATTTTACACTTACCCATATATTAAATGGGGGTTTTATACCCAAATTAACATCCCTAGTTTTGATGATAACTATCAATGGGATGGGGGTTATCAGAGTGTAGAAGAACCAGTACTTAACCATTGAAAAAAAATTCTATGACTTGTTAGAAAGTGCAAAAAATCCAATATATGATGGTTGTCGTGAAGGTCAGTCACAATTATCTTTAGCTGCTAGAGTTATTCAAAATAAAGCAGATTATAATATGAGTGAAAAGTTAGTGGATTCAGTATGTGAAATGTTGAGTGATTATTTACCAGAAGGAAACCAGGCTACGGGTTCTCATTACGAGACAGAGAAATGGATGCGCAATTTAGGACTCCCATATCATACAATTTATGTTTGTATAAACAATTGTATGTTATTCTGGAAAGATAACAAAAAGGAAAAAAAATGTTTGTTTTGTGATGCACAAAGATGGAAGCGTAAGAATGACCGACGCAGAACCAAAGTACCATATAGTCGTATGTGGTACTTACCTATTGGTGATAGACTGAAGAGAATGTATCAGAGTCACAAGACTACAGCAGCAATGCGATGGCATGCCGAGCACCAAGCAAAGGTGGGAGAAATGAGTCATCCGTCTGATGCAGCGGAGTGGAAGTATTTTCAAGAACAAAATCCTCAATTTGCTGAAGAACCTGTAACGTGTATTTGGGATTTTGTACTGATGGGTTCAATCCATTTGGGATGTCTCGTCACCATTCATTATGGCCAGTGATATTGACGCCATATAATCTACCCCAAGGTATGTGCATGGATACTGAGTACTTGTTTCTTACAATTCTGAAATCTGGTCCAAACCATCCACGAGCTAGTCTTGATGTCTTTCTCCAACCTCTTATTGATGAGTTAAAAGAGTTGTGGTCTACTGGAGTCGATGCATACAATGTGTCCTTGGGCCAAAATTTCAACCTAAAAGCAGTGCTGATGTGGACGATAAGCGACTTTCCTGCGTATGGCATGTTATCTGGATGGACAACACATGGTAAATTGTCTTGTCCAGTTTGCATGGATGATATGAAGTCCTTTTATCTACCTAATGGAAGGAAGACATGTTGGTTTGATTGTCATCGGAGATTTTTTCCTCCTGATCATCCTCTGAGGAGAAATAAAAAAGATTTCCTGAAGGAAAAAGACGCTACAAGAGAGTATCCACCAGAGTCCTTGACCGGTGAGCAAGTTTATTCTGAGCGGTTGAATTCTGTAAATCCACCAAGAACCAAGGACGTCGGTGGAAATATTCATGAAAAGAAGATGCATGTATATGGAAAGCACCATAAGTGGCACAAGGAGAGCATTTTATGGTCGCTACCGTACTGGAAGGACCTTAATCTCTGACATAATATTGATGTGATGCATACAGAGAAGAATTTTTCAGACAACATCATGTTCACGCTTATGCGTGTGAAAGGTAAATCAAAAGATTCCGTCATGTCAAGGTTGGATATAGCAAAGTTCTGTTCTCGGCCACACTTACATCTTGACAGTAGAGGTAAAGCACCTTTCCCGCCCTATACATTGACAGACGAAGTCAGAACAAGCTTATTGGAATGTGTGAAATACTCGGTTAAATTCCCAGATGGTTATTCGGCAGACTTAGCTAGTTGTGTTGAATATGAAAAATGGAAAGTTTTTAGGCATGAAGAGCCATGACTGCCATGTTTTCATGGAGCGGTTACTTCCATTTATCTTTGCAGAACTCCTTGACCGGAATGTCCACCTTGCGTTATCAGGTATATTAATTAATTATTTAAAGTTCTATATATATATATGAAGTGAGTAAAGGTTTTTTCCGTAATAAATGTGATGAAGTTTGAATAAATATAAAATTGTAGGGGTTGGAGCATTTTTCCGGGACTTATGCTCGAGAACTTTGCAAACAAGTCGACTTCAAATTCTAAAACAAAACATTGTTTTAATCCTTTGCAATTTGGAAAAGATTTTTCCACCATCCTTTTTTGATGTGATGGAGCACCTGCCTATACATCTTCCCTACAAAGCTGAATTAAGAGGCCCTGTCCAATATAGGTGGATATATCCTTTTGAAAAGTTTTTTAAAAAAATTAAAAGGAAAAGCAAAGAACAAAAGATATGCGGCAGGATCAATTATAGAATCATATATCAATGACGAGATTGCTTATTTCTCTGAGCACTACTTTGTTTCGAACATACAAACAAAATCAAGGTGATCAATTAAGAGTAAATATTTTTAATGTGATATTTAATTTAATAGTCATAATAATTACTTTTTAATTATTTGGTCAGATTAACAATATTTGATGAAGGTGAAGCGTTTGAATATCATGTCCCTGGAGTACCCTCTATATTTACTCAAGTTGGCCATCCCAGTGGAGAAATGAATTAAATATGGCTTTCAGGTGATGACTATCATTGCGCACACGCATATGTTTTACGGAATTGTGACTACTTTCAGCCAATAGAGTGGTATATAATTAGTTAAATGTCACAAATTAGTTACATTTTAAGATATCTAATTCCACTATATTTTCTCATATACATTTGTGGTGATCTTATCTTTCTATATAGTATGTTCGAGGATTTTATTTCTGCAATATATCCAGGACTTACCGAGAAAGAACTCTCCGCGAAAAGAGCTGACGAATATCATTCTTGGGTTAAAGAATATGTATGTTAAACCATTTTTCGTGATATACATATTGTACTTATTGTTATTATTTAACATAACGAGACTTATATATATGCAGGTTAGTTATTGGAACACCTCAAATCCATTTCCTACTTAGGTTCAAGAGATTGTGCATGGAACTTTGAACAAGGCTAAAACATGGCCAATGTATTTTACAAGAGGTTATTTGTTTCATACAGAGAACCACGGTGCTGAACGAAAGACATGTAATTATGGGGTCTCTGTTAAAGGTGAAAATTATGCGGATGCATCTAACGCTGCAGATTTCTACGGGACATTAATTGATATCATAGAACTTGAGTATGAAGGGATGCTTGGGTTGAAGATCACACTATTTAAGTGCAAGTGGTATGACCCTGTAATTGGTAGAGGCACTCGGAGAAGTAATGGTGGCGTTGTAGACGTTCTTTCATCCAGAAAGTACAATAAAAACGAACCATTTATTCTAGGTATGTATATAAATACCCCAATCCTCAATTTATTGTCATTATCATATTTATATATAATATGTGTAACTTTTACATGTTGATTGCAAAACTACATCTCAAGCCTCACAGGTTTGTTATATTCCGTACCCATACATAAAGTAACCGAAGTATTTGTGGCTCAATGTTCTAAAAGTGAATCCGAGAGGAAACATTTCTGGAGAACCAACTATTTTGCAAACAAAAAATGATGATGCTGTATTGATGACTACAATTGAAGATGTCATAGAAGACAATTTGGAAAAGGGAGACCCAATAAACATTGACTACGATGTTGCAGACGCGGAACCTGAAGATGAATTTATGTGTAATTTATCGTCTTCGGATGATGATGAAGAAGATGACGAAGAACCCTGAAGATTATATTGGTGCTTTAAAATATGTTAAATAAATTATGTACTTTAATAAACGTAATTGTTTTTTTTACTTTTTAATAAAAATTAAAAATACATGTGTTTTAAGATTTTTTTTAGAACATTTCTAGTTATTTGAATTTATTTTCTGTGCAATACATATTGAATCATAACATTTTTTGAGAGATAAAAAAACAAATAAAAATTTACAACTGGGAGTACTCGAACTTGTGTCACTGGATATTTAGTAACCATACATAACCATCTGATCCATCTTCTCTTTTGTGATTATAAACAAAACGTGTTGTTTATAATGTGTAAATCATTTGTTATATTTTGGACAAAGAAATTTAGGCCAAAAATCAACTCGGGCCCAAAAACACTTCGATCCAAATGCGATCCATCGCATTTTCTTCTTCTCTTCGATACTCAGAGAAACCTAAACCTAAATCATTTTCTTCTTTCTTCTCTTCGATCCATCTTCCTTGTTCTCCTCGATCGACCTTCTTTCTTCGTCTTCGATCCATCTTCCTTGTTATCTTTGATCGACCTTCTTTCTTCGTCTTCGATCCACCTTTCCTAAACAAAAGATCTTCTTCTTTCTTCTTATTTGATCCATCTTCCTCCATCCAGATTCTGTCTCATAGCGTCGAATCCTGTAATTAAAACCAAAAAGAGAAGGGTTGCACCCAACACTTTCACGCCGACGGTTTCTTCTTTCTTCTCTTCGATCCATCTTCCTTGTTCTCCTCGATCGACCTTCTTTCTTCGTCTTCGATCCATCTTCCTTGTTATCTTCGATCGACCTTCTTTCTTCGTCTTCGATCCACCTTTCCTAAACAAAAGATCTTCTTCTTTCTTCTTATTTGATCCATCTTCCTCCATCCACATTCTGTCTCATAGCGTCGAATCCTGTAATTAAAACCAAAAAGAGAAGGGTGTCGACGGCTCGAATTCCTCCGCCGTTCACGCCCCAAGAGATATAACGAGTTATCCCCCAAAATTTTCGGAACTTCCCACCACCACAGACGCTTTTCCAGAACTCCGTCAATCGCGTTCTTGATCCCCCTATTTCGACAACGGAGGTTCAGAACAATACTGCGAATGAACCGGAGGATCATCCGCTGTCTCCACCGCAGCACTCTCATGGTCAATCTCTACAACCATCTTCTCAAGGTAACAATTACGATGCTGAGCCTCAACTCTAGGATGACACGATGCAATCTCTTACTGCTCTGCTTACGATGCCTGGCCGTGAGAAGTTTACGACTGTTCTCTCTCCCATACCGTTACCAAAGACAACTTGGTAATGTTTGTGGCTTTGGTTTGTTTTAATTCTCGTTTGTAGCAACTTGGTAATGTTTGTGGCTTTGCTTTGTTTTAATTCTCGTCTGTAGCAATTGGTTTGACACACTTAGGGAGAAGACAACTTGGTAATGTTTGTCTTTGGTTCAACAATATGTTTGGGGATTGAATTATCGTTGCAAGCACTTGGTTTATTTATCTTAGGGTGTCTTTGATTCTCGTTGGAAGCTAATTGTTTGGTCGTATGGCAAGTTTGATTCTCATCACTTTCAATTGGTTTGTCAATCTCGTTTCTTTCAATTCGATTGTGCATGAAAGTATTGCATAGTTATAGAATCTCTTTGGCATTGTTTACATGTGTATTTGAAACCATTGATGCAACATGTGTATGTGAAACTAACTATCATTGTTTACATGTGTGTGTGGAGGTTTGATCGGGACAAAAAAGGCCAACTTGTTCGGAAGATTACCAAGATTTATACAAACAAATTCGATGGTCCATATTATACTTGGACTTGTGTGCCTCCTGATAGAAAAGAGATATACTTCATGGAGTTTGCGGTAAGAATAGTACAATGTAACTTGTTTTCTACTTTTGTTTATTGCTTGTTTTCACTGACATAATTCCTTCTGTCTTTGTTATGTAGAAAACTCACACCTGGGATCCATTGATAACAGGAACCGTTCAAGAACATTTCAACACCATCTGTAACCGCCGGATGAAGGGCATGGTTAGCGATGCAATGACGGCTCGAATAAAACCTTCATGGATTGAAGGTGAGCTCTGGAAAGAGATGGCTGCTAATTGGGATACTGAAGAACAACAGCAAAGGAGTTCCACCTATTCCAAGTGTCTTATGTCTGACCGTAATGGTCTCGGTCCTCACATCCACTTATCAGGCCCTAAGTCAAAGGAAAATCCAAGATGATCTGGTACTAAGTCATTTCTACTTTGTTAGTTACATTTATCAACATTTCTATTTTATCTGGTACTAACCATTCTTTAATTTCTAACATTGCAGGAAGAGGATTTGGGAAGAGAGGTCAGTATGGGTGAAGCTTTTTTCAAAACACATACAAAGCCGGATAGGTTCTTATGTTGATGGCAAGGCAGAGAAAATCCATCAAGCTTATCAACAAAAGTTGCAAGAGAAGATGGCTGAGCTCGAGGCAGATTCAACTCTTTCAGATGGTACTTCAAACCGTCGGGAGCTCACCGACGATGAATGTACTGCCATCTTTCTTGAGGTAAAGTAGCATTTCTACTCGATCATGCATTTGTTTTGCTCTTTACTTACTGTTTTTCTTTTTCTAAAAACAGTGCACTGAGAAGGATTCACGAGGAACTCCTTATGGTGTTGGAAGCCACAAAGATACTTTTGGCAAGGGCAAGGGCAATCAACCATCACAAACTGAAGCGTTTCTTACATTGCAAGAGCAACTGAAGGAAGCCCAACGTCAGATTGAGGTTCAGGCGACTCTCAATGCTGAAGCTGCTGCTCGAGAAAAAGAGACTGCTCTCCTTGTGGCTGAGCAAAAGCATGAGATCAAAGAGTTGACGATGATGGCAAAGTTTATGCGCCACACTAATCCCCCCTACCTGGAGTTTATAGCCTCTCAATCAGCTGAGGAGGACAATCTTCCATCAAAAACTCCATGATCAACTCCAATATGGTTCATATTGTTTTTTAACTCTTGAACTAAGTTCTTTTCTTCAGTTTGTATGTGTTCTATTTTGGACTTGTGTATGTTCTGGTTTCAATACAATAAAAACCAGTTAATTTCATTAATTTCTAAAACAAAGTAGTCGCTATATAGTCGTCATTTAGACGACAAATTGTCGTTAAATAGAGGATAAATAGTCGCAGAATAAAACGACTAATTTCAGACTACAATATTGCAAGTTTTTATTCATGTAAAAACGTCGTAACTTTGTCGCTAGCGACTAATAAACGACTAATGCTAATATAATCGTTAAATTGTTGGTAAATTGTCGCCGAATTTGGTTACTAAATGACGACAATGCGACGACAAAGTAACGACAACACTATATCGTCGTTAAATAGTCGCTAAATAACGACTATTTACCGACTATATGTATTAGCGACAAAATTTTAACTACAACAATAATTAGTCGCTAAATAGTCATATATGTTCATTTAACGACTATTTAGCGACTATTACCACAGTGGCCGGTTGCCTGTTTTCTTGTAGTGTGATAGGATATTGATCTTAATACACTCGTAATAGTCAATTAACTATAGCAAAGAAATGATTCAAAAATTTATGTCATTATGACTGTATTTTTTTTCCCTCAAACTACTTTGCAAACATTTTTCTTAAAGTGTTATCATTACATAAGACCATCATTAGCCCAGCACTGCTCTCAACGTTCCTTTAAAAAATATATATATTATTTTAATCACAATTAATTGTAGCCACTCAAAAGTTGACACTTGTTGATATTTGTTGAGAATCATTGCTTCCACAAGCAACAGAAGAAACGATTCTCTTCTTACTGAACCAAATAATTGATTTTTTATTTTGTTTTTGGGTCTCATTCATAAGAGTAATTGTGAAAGCATCTCCCAGTAATAATGCTCTAAGTACACAAATATTTCGGGTATCAGCATCTCTAAGTACACAAGTATCTCCCAGTAATGAGCATCTCTAAGTACTCAAGTATATGTCTATTAGGGCATGTCCACTGGCAATTTCTATTAGAAATATTTTTAATAAAAAATTAAAAAATAATAATAAAGAGAAACGACAGTTGAGGAACATTTTTTCACTGAGCAACCTGAGAATCGTTTCTTTTACTACGTGTTCACCTATTATAGCTAACCTTTTTTTCAAAATTTTTATTTAAATAAATAATAATATTAAAATAAAACTAATTAAAATAGGTGGCGATGCTGATGGTCTTAGTCTATATCATCTTCTCTCTTTCCGAAATATGTGAAGGTGGTGGTTCTCACAATCCCTACTAAATTTAATGTTACCATTAAGAACTCACCAAATACAAGTTAATGTATTTATCAAGAATTTATTTGTATGTACTGGCAGATACTACTACTAAAATTGACAACCATCTTTTCCAGTTAAGAAATCTTTTACAGTATAAATTATTTTAATATAAGTTATAACTATCATGCTTAAACATATTTTCTTATACATGATTCAGTTAATTATTATTATTTTATATTTTTGTAGTATTCAAGTGAATGAACTATACATTGTATATAGAGATTAACAGAGATGTAATCACTTATTTAATAAAGTTATCCTATTCAGCTTACCATATATATCTACTCTGAAAAAAGAAACTCGCCTATAAATATCAAAATTCTATGTAGCAATCTTCTCATATTTGTCTCGATACAAAAAGAAAAAAAAAGTAACACGATGGAGCGGCATAGAAACCACACGGTCGGCGGCACAACCCTCCACACGTGTCACTCTTGCCGGCGCACCATTCCATACAGACTATACGCCGTGGTTCATACGTGTGGCATCGTAGCCCTCATGTACACTCACTTCTCACAGCAAACACATACACACCTCTAATAATAACATGTCTTCTTCTCTTCTCCGATATTGTTCTCTCTTTTATATGGGTCACTACAATTTCCCTCCGGTTTAACCCGGTTCACCGGACCGAGTACCCTGAAAACTGCGCAGCTAAACCGGAGGACTTTCCGAAGCTGGACGTGTTTATATGCACGGCTGATCCTTACAAGGAGCCTCCCATGATGGTGGTCAACACCGCCTTGTCTGTGATGGCCTACGATTATCCGTCAGATAAGATCTCAGTCTACGTATCGGACGATGGAGGATCGTCGTTAACTTTGTTTGCTCTTATGGAGGCTGCTGAGTTCTCTAAGCATTGGTTGCCTTTTTGCAAGAATAACAGTGTTCAAGATCGGTCCCCTGAAGTTTATTTCTCATCAAAGTCACGTTCATGGACTAAAGAAGCCGAAAGTATTAAGGTATTTTATTATAAACTTAAACGTCCACTTATCTATCTCTAATGTTTAACGTTTTTCTCGGTTCCTTGATTCAATAAAAAGTTATACGTACGTCAGCATTTGTTAAGAGTTATTTTCATTATTATTATTTTTTTCCTAACTTTTTTTGTTTTTTAAATGTTAAATTTATTCAAAAAAAAATTTTGTTTACATTTGTATATGCCTCTTGAAGCTGAATTTTTGAGTGAAAAATAAAGTATTAAAACGGAGCAAGCTGAAAATTTATGCTCTAAAAAAAAATATGGTCTTGAAGCGAATCAGATTCGTAGAAATAGGCAACTCTCCGTGTTTCTAATTTTTATTTCCCTATTATTATTATTTTTTATTGTAGACTTAAAACTAACATAAGTTATTGGACGATGAAATATATAGATGATGTATGAAAGTATGAAGAAGAGAGTAGAACATGTGGTGGATAGTGGCAGAGTTAATACTGAACAGTCCATCAAATCTGATCAATTCCGTGGAGTCTTCGATTTGTGGGGTCAAACCTTCACTCGTCAGGACCATCCTACTATCATTAAGGTATAGTCTTACTCATTTTGTATCGCATAGTAGTATCATATAAAAATACCTTATAATGTTTTTATTTAGAAACAAAAGCTTCTACAATAAGAATTCTTTTATTTCTACTAATTTGTGGCGAAGGTACTACAACATAACGAATCGGAGATAATGCCAAACCTAATATATGTATCAAGAGAGAAGAGTAGAGTTTCACCGCACCATTTCAAAGCCGGTGCTCTTAATACTTTGGTATCAACTAATCCCTTCCTTAACCAATCTTGGCTCGGTTAAATGGCATTTGGGTTTTAATATTTCGTTATATATTCATTGTAGTTACGAGTATCTTCAGTGATGACAAACTCACCAATCATTCTAACACTAGACTGTGACATGTACTCAAACAATCCTACAGCACCGCTTCATGCTCTATGCTATTTGTCAGACCCTAAAATCCATTTTAGTTTAGGATTTGTGCAATTTCCGCAAAAATTTCAAGGAATAAACAAAAATGATATTTATGCATCCGAGCTCAAACGCCCATTTGACATAACCACGATTGGTTTTGATGGACTTATGGGCCCCATTCATCTGGGAACTGGGTGTTTCTTCAATCGACGGGTATTTTATGGATCTCCGACAAGTTTGGTTTTGCCTGATATAGATGAACTTGGACCAAACCGGATTGCCGACAAACCCATTATGTCCCAAGATGTTTTGGCATTGGCACACGATGTAGCAGGATGCAACTACGAGCGCAACACCAATTGGGGATCCAAGGTATATATATGTAAGATAAAAATGAATCTTTATGTATTTTGAGTTTGACTTTGACCCCAACTTGCCCTCTCCAGATTTGATTGGTTTCTATGACATTACTTATTAGCCATCAAAACATAGTGATTTGATGATTTATAGTCAATAACTTAAACAGAGTAGTAAAGTACGTTATTTATATAATTATATGGTTTTCATAAAAGAGTATTTCTTTATTTGTCATAAAATTGTATAGGTGCGTATAAAATTAATCTATATTTCATAACTACTTGACAGATAGGGTTCAGATACGGGACATTAGTAGAAGACTACTTCACAGGATTTATGCTCCATTGTGAAGGATGGAGAACAATTTTTTGCAGCCCCACAAAAGCTGCATTTTATGGAGATTCTCCAAAATGCCTAACTGATGTAGTAGGCCAGCAAATGCGATGGTCCGTTGGACTTCTTGAAGTAACTTTTTCAAGGTACAACCCAATCATCTATGGATTCAAGTCACTGAGCCTATTGATGCGCTTAGGCTATTCCCACTATGCATTTTGGCCATTTTGGTCAATTCCTCTCACGGTCTATGGACTTTTACCCCAACTTGCCCTCATTTACGGTGTTAGCGTCTTCCCCAAGGTTTCTGATCCACGGTTTTGGCTTTACATCTTCTTATTCTTCGGTGCGTATGCGCAAGATCTATCGGAATTTTTACTGGAAGGAGGAACTTATCGGAAATGGTGGAATGATCAAAGAATGTGGATGATAAGAGGACTCTCTTCTTTCTTCTTTGGTTTTATAGAGTTCACTCTCAAAACCCTAAATCTCTCCACTCAAGGATTCAACGTCACCAATAAAGCCAACGACGATGATAAACAATTGAAGCGGTATGAGCAAGAGATTTTTGATTTCGGCCCTTCTTCCATGTTCTTACCCATGACATTTGTCGCCATAGTGAATCTCCTTGCTTTTATATGGGGGATTTATAATCTTTCCGCTTGGGAGGAAGAACTCACCCTTCAGTTGATGCTGGCGGGTTTCGCAGTGGTGAATTGCTTACCGATCTATGAGGCTATGATGTTGAGGAAAGATGACGGAGCATTACCGATCTTAGCTGGTATCCTCACATTTGTTCTTATAGTGTTAGGTTACTTCGTCCTCAAATAACTTCAACCCGTTAGGGTTTAAATATACAACAATAGTACACCTTGCTCAAGATGAAGCAAGAGAGAATAATGTGATGAATCTGTGTAACCAATATTTATAATGTTATGGAATACATTTTGATATCTTGAATCAGCACAAAATTAAGATTTACATTTTGTATTGATCTATTCACTTGCAAAACTTGTACTTTTTTTTTATTTTATTCGGGTTATAAGTCAAACCGATGAAGTTTTGTGGAGATATATTCTGGGTGGTCGACTGGTCGTTATGATCGTCCGCAGAGGTCTTTGTGGAATAGATATGGAAACAAAGGAGCGACACAGAGAACAAGTGTTGTGAGCCAAAGGTGATTATAATCGGTTATATATAGGATTCTTATTATTAAAAACGTCGAAAGTACTTGAAACGATATAAACAAAACTAAGTATACAATTTTTTTGTTACAAATAAAATCTATGTATACAACTCTCTTTGATATACATACAATACAAGTGTGAGTATGGTGGTCGATATCGCTTCTTAGTAAATAAATCAAAAGTACATGGGGCAGTTAATACTTAATACACAGACTCCAGAAGATAAGATTAACAGATTTATACTTGTATCAGTACTTCACAGTGAATCCAGACTAATTGGAACATAGTATACATCAATATCGCTAGGTGTTAGATTACGAAATGAAAGGTGATTTTTTTGGGTTCTATATCTTTCATATCTTCTCTCTCGCCGACACCTAGATTTTTGAAGGCAGTCGCTCTCACAATCTTGCCGACGTCTATATTGGTTCAATCACGGAATTATTCTCCTTTCTTTTCTTTTTGCCTCTTTTGGCAACCATATTTTTCTCCCTTTATTGAAGAGAGAATTTTTAATACTCCTGTATTTTAATTTATCCACTGAAAGCTCAGCAAATAATATACAACTATTTCAAAAAAAAAGAACTAGTCAATGACAATATATGTATTCCCATTACTATATTTTATATATATTAGAAATAACTTTCACACCATTTTACTAATAACTATCTTTTAAAATGAGATACAATTAAACTATCAGCTGAAACATTTATTTTTAAATGGTTAAAATTTCAAGAAACTCAGTAAGAATAGTCTGAAGTACACCGTAAATTTAAATTACATAGATGTAACTATTTATTATATGATGTTTTATTATTTATCAATTTGCACACACCTTTGAAAAACTTAAATCGTCGGGTAAAAATATCGACTTTTTATACAAAGAGCACCTCTACAAGATTATTGGACAGTATAAATATCAATAATCTAGCTAGAGGTGAGTTTTGTTCTTACTTGCAGTTCTCGAAAACTATTTGTTATATATCAATGGAGCCTCACAGAAAACATAAGGTCGTCGGCACAACCCTCCACACGTGTCATCCCTGCCGGCGCACCATTCCATACAGAATCTACGCCGTAGTTCATATGTGTGGCATCATAGCCCTCATGTACCATCATGTACACTCACTTCTCACAGCAAACGCACCTATAATAGTAACATGTCTTCTTCTCTTCTCCGATATTGTTCTTTCTTTTATGTGGGCAAGCACAACATCCCACCGGTTAAACCCGGTTCACCGGACCGAGTACCCTGAAAACTTTGCATCTAAACCGGAGGACTTTCCGAAGCTAGACGTGTTCATATGCACGGCTGATCCGTACAAGGAGCCTCCCATGATGGTGGTCAATACCGTCTTATCGGTGATGGCCTACGATTATCCCTCCGATAAGATCTCAGTCTACGTATCGGACGATGGAGGATCGTCGTTAACGTTGTTTGCTCTTATGGAGGCTGCTGAGTTCTCTAAGCATTGGTTGCCCTTTTGCAAGAATAACAATGTTCAAGATAGGTCCCCTGAAGTTTATTTCTCATCATCAAATTCACATTCGTGGACTAAGGAAGCTGAAATTATTAAGGTAAGTGTTTACTTATCATCTTATATATCACTTGTAATTAGGTTTAGTACGTTTTAAATGTTTAATTTGGATATATATGCAGGTAAACACAATATTACGTCTTCTCGTACTCGTACGTGCTAGATAGTTCTAGAACTGTAAACATAATTCACAAATTCTTTTTCTGTCGTCTCACTTTCCTTTAATAGTGACCATTTATCGAGAGTAAATGCTTTCAATTATGGAATACCACTAGATTTTAATCTGTGATATCATGTGTCCATATAATTTTTATTTTTATTTATATTTTATATTGTATTTGTTTGTTTTATATTGGATGTTTTCAAAATAGAGGTAACTAAATTTCCTAACCGTTTGTGCGGTTAAATATTTATTTTAAATTTTTAACTTGCAATATACTTTATGACCATTTGTTTGTTATATTTAATTTTTTTTGTTTAACGTTTGAAGATTATATTTTGATTTTTAGTTATTATAACAAAAAAAGATATTTAAATACATAGTAAATCATTTATATGCTATGATTAAGTCATATTTTTCATGATGATTTAATTATTTTACACAATCTTAGTAAAATCAACTTAATTTTTCTATGTCAAATATTCTAATATTAGTAGTGTTGACAAATAATAAAATGAGGATTTAACCCGTGTTAGCACAAATTTAGTGATATTTTATTAATTCTAATATGTCCTCTTTATAACTCATCTACTATATAACCATATTATATAGTATTTTAATTTTTTAATTTTACATATTCGTAATATTTTAAAATTTTATTAAGTTTTTATATATTAATTATAATATTTAAATAAATGTGAATCGAAATTCTTCTTAAGTTAATAATCAAAGCTCACAGATTTTGGAAAACAAAATAGGAATTAAATTGTTGTTTTCTTTGTTTGCAAATAATATAGAGATAGAATATCTTTAATATACAATAAAATATGTGGTTAAATATATCATAGTTTTTGTTTCCAAATTGATTTTGCTGTATTTTTTTAGTTGGAATGGTATGTAATATATTTAGGAAACAAAATTTAAAGTAATATTATTTTTGGAAAATTTTTAGAAATTAATTTTGCAAATAAGTTTTAAAATAAGTAAAAATAAAAAAGCATAATCCAAAATGTACTTTCTAACAAAATAATGTATGATTCCTTCATAGCCTTACGTTCTTGTCGACAATAATGGTGATTTTGGTCCTATATATGTCCCCAAGATTTTGGGACAATGTGACGTAACATATTGAATATTAAAACATCCATGACATTTTAATTTTTTTTATCTTTATCGTAAACGATAGGAGTATTAATTGTCTTAATTAATGAAATAAGTATTTATTTCTTTAAACTTTTTGAAGAAATATATGTTAAAATGTGTGGTGGAACACGTACAGCTGATGTACGCAGACATGAAGGGCAGAGTAGAACACGTGGTGGCCAATGGGAACGTTGAGACTGCGTTGATCACATGTGATAACCTTCGTGGAGTATTCGATTCGTGGAACTACAAATTCAGTCGTCATGATCACCCCACAATTATTCAGGTATTCATATATATCTCTATAACTTGAACTAAATAGCATGTTAACAAGATCTCAGTTCGAATTAACTCGAGGACAGGTGTTGCAAAATAGCGAGACGGATATGGACAATACTGAAAAACATATGATGCCAAACCTAATCTATGTTTCAAGAGAGAAGAGGAAAGTCTCACCACATCATTTTAAAGCCGGTGCTCTTAATACTTTGGTATATCAACTAAGTCCTTAATTCATCTTTAACGTTTTAGTTCGATTTACTAGCATTCAATAGTTCTTTATTGGTTACTTTACTTGCATGTTTTCTTTTCATTGTAGATAAGAGTATCAGGGGTGATGACAAATTCACCGATTCTATTAACCCTCGACTGTGATATGTATTCAAACGATCCAGCAACACCGGTTCGTTCTTTGTGCTATTTAACAGATCCTAAAATCAAATCCCGTTTAGGTTACGTGCAGTTTCCTCAGAAATTTATAGGAATCAGCAAAAATGATATATATGCATGTGAGTCTAAACGTCTCTTCAATATTAATATGGTCGGGCTTGATGGTCTAATGGGTCCGAGTCATGTGGGAACTGGTTGTTTTTTCAACCGACGGGCTTTCTTTGGTCCTCCTTCCAAGTTGATTTTACCAGAGATTGATGAACTAAGCCCCTATCGGATTGCCGATAAGTCCATCGAAGCACAAGATGTTTTGGCATTAACACACAATGTAGCAGGATGCATCTATGAGTACAACACCAATTGGGGATCCAAGGTAACTCAACTCTCATATTGATTTCCATTTGTTATAATATTAATTAACATGTCTTGAGTAACTTGATGGTTTAATAATTCTATATAAGTTGAACTTATCATTCAAAACTATGCAGATTGGATTCAGATATGGGTCATTAGTAGAAGACTACTACACAGGATTTATGCTCCATTGTGAAGGATGGAGATCAATATTTTGCAGCCCTAAAAAAGCTGCATTTTATGGAGACTCTCCAAAATGCCTAACTGATGTAGTGGGACAACAAAAGCGATGGGCCGTTGGGCTTCTTGAAATGTCGCTTTCGAAGTATAGTCCAATTTTCTATGGACTCAAGTTACTGGGGCTGTTAATGGGCTTAGGCTATTGCAACTCTACGTTTCGGCCGTTTTGGTCAATTCCTCTGACCGTCTATGGACTTTTACCCCAACTTGCACTCATCTATGGAGTTAGCGTCTTCCCCAAGGTATCAGATCCGTGGTTTTGGCTTTACATCTTCTTATTCTTTGGTGCGTATGCGCAAGATCTCTCGGACTTTTTATTGGAAGGAGGAACTTATCGGAAATGGTGGAACGATCAAAGAATGTTAATGATAAAAGGACTCTCTTCATACTTCTTTGGTTTTATAGAGTTCACTCTCAAAACCCTAAACCTCAGCACACCTAAGTTCAACGTCACCAGTAAAGCCAACAACGATGACGAACAGAGAAAGCGGTACGAGCGAGAAATCTTTGATTTTGGAATTTCTTCGTCCATATTCTTTCCCTTGACTACGGTTGCCATCGTAAACCTGGTTGCTTTTGTCTGTGGGCTTTATGGTGTTTTCCTATGCGGAGAAGGACTCGTCCTTGAGCTGATGCTGGCAAGCTTCGCGGTGGTGAATTGCTTGCCGATCTATGAGGCTATGGTGTTCAGGATATGATGGCAAAAAAACTACCATAAAGGATTTGTTTCAGAGCTAGGATCCTCAATTTGTTCTTACTGTGTCAAGTTACTTCACCCGTTAGGATCAAATTTACAACAGTAATACATCTGGCTCAATCAGAAGCTAGAGAAAATAATGTGATGAACCTGTGTAACCAATAATGTACTGTGATGGAATACATTTTTCATCTCTTGAACCAACAAAATTAGATTTACAATTTGTACTGATCTATTCACTAACAAAACTTGTATTTCTTTATTTCATTCGGGGTTTGAGTCAAACTGGTGAAGTTTGAGGAGAATCTGGATGGTCGTTGTCGTCCTCCACAGCGGTTTTGGTGGAGGAGATGGAAACAGAGGAGCGACACAGAGGACAAGTGTTGTGAGAATAAAGCCAAAGGTGTATACAATCCATATGAAATATGTGTTTGCATGAAGGCATTTCCACCAACTCTTCCTTCAGCTCGAATTCTCCCAAACATACGCAACATCTGCAAACACCACCAAACCAGTCAATCAGTCAACCTTTCAATCCACCAAATCAATGATCATATTAACACAAGGACTTGAAAATATCTAATATCAATAGATTTTGAATTTGCCAGATGGGTATTTTACTATTCAGAATGAGGACAAAAATCCAGTGAATAAAAAGGTACTTCTTGTCGATGACAAAAAAAAAAAGGTACTTCTTGTCTAAAATCTTGATTTTGGTCTTATATATATGGAATTTAAATTTTCCGTCTTTTGATATTCCTTAGCTCTAAGCAACGGCCTAAAAACACTTATGAGCAAAGAGCATCTCAACTCGTATATTTCAACTTTCAAGAGGATAATTCTTAGATATCGCAATTCGGCTATTGACACTGTTAACATAATTCTCTAAAGTCCAAGCTCATGAAAACTCATATATACTAAGATTAAATTGGCCAAGTATAGGATTTAATGAATTCATTATTGAATATAAGAACACTGACAAGATCTAAAAAGGTTTAGGTAAAAGTGAAATTTTTAAGTAAAAGTGAAATTTTTGATAAAAGTGGAGTTTTGTGACTAAATGTTCTTTAAAAACAACAATACTGTGCAGACATTTCAGAAGCCCTTTTTTTTGTTGAAAGCAAGAAAAGAAGAAACAGGAGTAACTTACAGAGAATCTCTTGTTCCTAGTTCTTCATTGAACAAAACGACATGAAGCTTTTCTTTGAGCTCTAATTTCACATCTAACAAACAAATCTGCAAAATAAAACACAAATCAATCTCAGCAGTGTTCTTCATTCAACTTTATATAACAGTCCAATAGAGAAAACAGGACTATAGTTCTCACATATGTAGATATAAATGATTCATTCAGTTACTTTTGCACATATGTAGATATATATCTACAAAGAAAATAAGACACTTACCGAAGGGAGATGAGAAGAAGACTGGTGGCTCAAGGAAACAGGAAGAACCACGGGTGGAGAGGAGAGAGAAGAGGCTCTTCTCTTGAGGTAAAAGAGATAGAACAATAGGAAGAGAATGATGGAAAATAAGATTGGAATTGAGAAGATGAAGGCTTGGTAGAGTTTCAGTTGAATTGCTTGTGGGTATAGGTGTGGTGTGATTGGTGATTGAGGATCAACCATGACTTCAAAAGTTTATTATTGAAATCAAACTCAACAACAAAAAAAAAAAAATGAAACGAAACACACAAATGAGAAATGAGGGTTTTGATGGGAGCTGAGGAGGCACAAGAGGAGGTTATATATAGATATCCTGTGTATGTGTATATCTAACCAAAAGCAGGTAACTGTGCAACCATATCAGATTTGGACTGAGATTCTATAATAATATAAAATATCTAAAACTTTCTTTTTAGTAAGGAAAAAGTAACTTGTACACTATTGAAATGCATCTTAATATACCAAATTTCAAGCTATTTTACCTGTAAGGCTGTAACTAGTTTATTAGTTAAGAGATTTAACCTCTACCAATGCAAAGTTCAACATATATCCTTAAAAAATAGGGGCTAGATCTGATGACATAAGAAATTTGGACTGTATATGTAATATGAATACATGTTTATGTAACATCATCAGTAAGGGGAAATGGTGGATAAAAAGAGCCTTTTTATATAAAATACAAGGGTATATATTCCTCATGGCTCTTTTAATATAATGAAAAGGTAAGAAGTGAATAAGCAGGTGATGAGGTTCCACTAAACAAAATGAATAGAAACTTTAATATGCTTAAGGATTAGATTCAGATGTCTCAATCCTCATTAACATGGGACCTATATAATTATTAAAACCCATCATTTCATTTGCTGACTCATTTTTGGTTATTAGATTATTTGACACTAGCTAAGCATAAATCATATGCTTCTTCTTTTGCCTACCCTTCCCCAGAAAAGAATGAATACAAAAACAAATGTAAAAGTTTTCTTTGGCAACTAGGTGTCTACACCAAAATCTAGAATTCTTGGTGATCAAGTCTAAGCAAGCAGTAAAAATCATTCACAAACTTCAACCAATAGACCAAACCCACTTAAATACAACCACACTGTTACTATGTACATCTTCTGTAAGCTTTCATTTCTTATATTCTTCTCTTTTACTTTTGAAAAGTGGTGATTACTTAAATAAAGATATCTATACCTATGGCCTCTTCACTTGGATTAGGACAAGATTCTCAACTCAAATCTAAGAATTTTCATTTATTTATTTAATACGATTTGAAACAAGTCAATAACCTACCAATATTTGTTAATTACCGAGATTATATGATTTTAGTTTAAGCAAGACAATCCTGCCAACTTTTCACATTTCATCCAAAGAAGATTTCCTAGTGAACTACTCAACTCAAACACAAATGAACAGTCAACCAGTAACTTCATTTCTCAAATCTGTTAACTTTAGGGAAATAGTGTTTATACTTTTTGAACAATAATTTTTCACTACCAGCAAAAGCAGATAAGTTTTCTTGACATCTTTTAATAGACTGACACATAAACTTACCAAGATGATTGTGCCTAGGACCCCCAAATAAATATCTTGATTTAGGATTTGATTTGTGACCCACATTGATCAGTTTTTTCCCTTTTCCCTTTAGTGATAGACAGCTTTTTGTATTTTTACGTTTGTTTATCAACAACTTGGCCCTTTTAGTATGGCATATATATTGCTCATTCTGTTGAGGTCTACTATCGAATTAGCTAAAACTTCCCATATCATTTTCAATATAATATCTGGTGTGGAAAAGAACATCTACGCATATAGAGACTAAAATAAGCCTCGTATATATTATCACAGAAATATCTATAACCCCAGTAGGTTCCATTTACTCAATAAAAAATATTTATGTATATTTCTATCACTGGTGATAGTGGATCCTGAGAGGTGACCTCCCTCGCTCATAGTGGGAATGATCAAAAGATATCACTAACTTAGATTCTAAATGGATGAGTTTAGGGATTATAAAACTATTTGATATAGCTTTGTTAGAATACAAAATATGAAGACCCCTGAACTTTTCAAATCGTTTTAAAGATCTTGGTAAAAGCAGACACATACTAACTTTTAAGGTTACAGTTATGTGGTTCTTACGGTTTTTGGCTAAAGAACTCTAGTCTCCTATTTCGTCTACACTAAATTTTCTTATTAACTTCTAAGACAGAAATCAACTTATATCTCTACTATACTCTGGATTAAATCCAGTAAAGCACATATTACTTCATATCTTATGTCATTCATATTTTCACAGGACTGTCTTTAGATGGATTTACACCAAAATAAACCTTGCTAGGCAAATTCAAGCAATTCAAAGAAATGCCTAGTCTCTAATTCTTCAACTTCGGTTGGAAAGCAATAATTTTGAAAGGCAAAAGTCACAGAAAGAATAAGGTAAAAGGGGAAATTTACCTTTTTAGGCGTAAATGTGATGTTGATGCTTGCTTAAACTCCAAGGTCTAAACTTGGAAGGTCTTGCAGATGTGTCTTTGAGCCATCATTTTTGCCAGCAAAAAGAGCTTTCACGCACCAGAAACTGTTGAAAATGAGCAACGTGAAAAGGTTGGTAGAGGCCAAAGACACGTCACTATAGAACAATAAGCATATGAAAAGCTGACCTCTAGAACCTTTAAAGAATCTATGATGCATGTAAACAGGGACGTTTTCTGATCTCTATATGCTGTTTTTGAGCAAACATAAGCCAGTCGATATGAGTAACGTATGTTTTCTAAGTGGACCCAAGTTTTCTTCAAATTGATAACTCACTTTATAAATGTAAGTTATAACCAAACGAGATATGACTTTTGATCAGACAATTACAGCTGTATCTCAGCCTTAAGAAAAAATTTTACTTTGATTCTATTAAGCTTTTTCAGTCTACACCAATAGAACTCCGTACTCACCTCTTGATGAAACAACTTCCATTTAGTGGCTTTTACTGGTATCAGATTCTGATGGTGCTTTTGATAGGAACATTGACATTTGCGAGTTATGATCAGAACATGCTCTCTGCCATGGCCAGTCTCTGAAAAATATAACTGACTGCAAAGAGAATATAAAGAGGGTCATGACTGTTATAGAGAGGTTTCATGAACTAAACATAAAGAAAGCTGAGATATCCAAAACACACACATGGCTTTTCTGCACGAAAATGTGGTATAGTTTCTGAGAGATAATAGAACAAACCCACGGGTAAAAAAGCAGAGAAAGAGAGATATTCGAGCCTAAATGACCGCCTGGTATTGAGAATAACCTAAGTCTATCTTTCAAGCCTAATGTGATGTAAAAGGTTTGCATAAACTGCAAATTAGTGAAACAAAGCTTCAGTGTGAATGTAAAACAAGTGGCTGGAGTTATCTAATTGTGAATAATCCATCTGTTGAATTGTATATATCAATGCATGTTCAGTGACATGTATAGATTATTGTTACGTACTAAACAGTTAGAAAAAATGTGAACCAGTCTCACAGTATGGTAAAAGAAATAGATTCAGCTCTATTGTATAAGCGTGAAGCGAAAATATCGTAAATAAGTTCTATCAACCAGATGTGAAAAGATATGGCATTATGCAAGTCCTTATCTCCAACAATAGGGAAACAAGATAAGCATCAAACCTTTTTGTTGTTGGATTTACTGTGTCCTGGATTGGACTGAGTGCTCCCCGTACTTGTGCAATTCTTCTCTCTTTTTGAATACTGAAAAACGTAAAAGGAAAACACATGAGAAGCTCAAAGTGCTCACTTTTTTCACTTTTCAAAGCTGATACAAATGACTAGTAAA
Source organism: Camelina sativa (assembly GCF_000633955.1). NCBI lineage: Eukaryota > Viridiplantae > Streptophyta > Magnoliopsida > Brassicales > Brassicaceae > Camelina > Camelina sativa. Next base: position 9,486,623 of record NC_025695.1, on the reverse strand, counting down.
GAAGTAATCATAAGAAGTTAGTTGTTGATAAGAAGAGGATATATATATATAAAAAGAGTTAACAGTTCACAAAGCTAATGGCATCACCAACTCAATTCAACTTAGGTCTAATCACTTTTCTGAAACTTTATACCACCAAATTAGACAACTCTTCTGCTAGAAACAAAATCCAAATTAACTTTCCTTTGAGAAAACGAAAAACTAACACTACAGTTTTAACACAAACAAACACCAGCCATGAATCAGTTAGCTCATATTCAGAATCCCTTTCAGAGTTCCAAATTCCATATCGCAAGGCTCCTCCATATATAAGCTCAAATCAGAATTCAATACTCAAACTCACTTGGAAACCAAAATCAAACTATGAATCGTTTACCAATTTACCTCACCATTTAAAACACACACAAAAAAAAAGCCACAACGAACTCCAAAATCAACTCACTACAAGACTAATGCGACTAGTAGTACGAGACAATTCGGACGAAATCGAATAAACTAAAATCACATAACAATGCCTGATTCTGAAACTAATTGAAGAACGAGATTGAGCTCTGAATTTTTAAAAAAACCATTCTGCTGTAGATCTGCTATAGACTTTTCTAATTTTGCTTCATCTCTTCTTCTTCGCCCGCATGCCTTAGCTACGAAAACGAAACAAAACAAAAAAAAACTGTACAATTGCGTTTTTGCTATTTTGAACTTCTAAACTGGGCCGCCAAAAAAAAACTTTGAGATCGGACCCGAAGCTTTTCGACTGTGCGATTGGTGTTGAAGACCACATCAGTGAAAAAGAAAGGAAAAAAAAAATCTTTTTTGTTTACTTTGACGGAAAATATCCCCAATATTTATATATTATACTAGGTTTGACTCCGTGCCCCGTGATGTACCACGGAACAATTTTTTTAAAAAAAATTTGAATATATTATAAATAATTCAAGTTTATTTGAGTTTTAATTTAAATGTTACATTGTTATATATGTGTGGGTTCTCACAGTAATTAATAAAAATGTTAAGATAGATATTCATTATATATTAAAATAACTCAGATGTGAAATAATCTATATCCGAATATATTTGTTTGGTTACAAAAATCCTAAAACAATTTTTAAAATATATATCCATTTATAAAAATTCAAATCACATCATATACTGAAAAAAATCTAAAATTTTATTAACTTTATGTATTAAATAATAATTTAAATAATTAAATATAAGATTAAATAAAAGTAAAAGGAGAATTATATTTTAATCTAACATATTGTTTTAGATTAGGTAGATAGATTTAGGAAATTAATATTATCAAATAAGGAAATCATTGTGTTTGGTTGTAAGGATTGTAGAGAATCTAGTTGGAACTTGTTTGGCTACAAAAATAAGAGAGGATGACACAAAAATGTACTCCAAAAATGTTAAGATAGATATATAAAAAGAAAAAAAATAGTGAGCTACACATATGTATGCATTTAATCTTATAATAGTTAGTTTTTTTTAAAAAAGTTCAAAACTTAAATAAAACTGAAAATAAAAATCATTAACAGTTTTTTAAGATATTGAAACTTAAACTAAAACCGAAAAATTCATGTTTTAATAAATAAAATATGAAAATTACTTATTATACATTGTTAACCAAAAACAAAAACTTTTTCTTTAATTTATTTAAATACAAAAAAATATTATCATTATCTGAACTTGTTAGAATCAAACCCAAATTATATCAAAATCATTAGAACTACTGAAATAAGAGGAGAATTGTTAGAAATACTCCTTTTGTGATACCTCTTTTCAAAAATATCCTTTTTTAAACATTTTTATTTTTACCCTCTTTTACACAATTACAATATGTTAAATTAATTTTTAGATTTTTTTTTATGTTTGGGTTCTCTATTTTACCTTTTTGAACATTTTTATTTTTACCCTCTTTTACACATTACAATATATTAAATTAATTTTTAGAATTTTTTTTTAGGTTTGGGTTCTCTATTGTATATTTAGGTTATAGTTTTGAAGGGTTAGGGTTTAGTATTTGGAGTTTAGGGCTTAGAATTTAGTTGTTTTATACATAGAAAATTGTTATTTTTGAAAATATACAACATGAAAGGGTATTTTTAAAAGTTACATAGAAAAAGGGTATTTTTAAAAAACCCCCTAATAAAAGTCATTTACTCATAGATATGTGGTAAAAATAAAATTTTTAATATCTGAAAAATTTTGATTTTTAATTTATTTATAGTTAAGTTTTGCAATTGAAAAAAAACTATTATAAGATTATTGCATTAACAAATATAAAATATATCTTTATAATGAATAAAGGTATTTTGTTAATTATTAAAAGACAATAAATTATTCTATAAAACAGTTTTATTTTTTTGTTTCTAATACAATAATAAAATAAAATAAAAAAATTTGTTGGTAAACGCCAGTCAAACCTGGTCAACACTGAATTCTGACAAACAACCGAAATATAATAATTGTGATGTTAAGTACTTATCATTATATAGCTGGTATATGTGACAATATAATACATTCACTTGATGTAGTTGGCAATACATTTTTAAAATTGGTATGTGTGACTATGTATTCAGTTATACTTCATATTGCTGTCCATTTTTTCCCTATATAAAAATACAGTAAAACTTCTATAAATTAAATATCTAATTTAAGATTTAACTGATGTGGTTTTACCAAGTTGTATATAACATGCATATTTTAACTGATGTGGTTTTTAGATTTCAAAACTTTTGGGATTTGTATCATGGTTGGTGCAACATTAACTATTATAATTCTTTATCAATAAAGAAAAAAAACATTGACCATTACAATTAATATGAAGATGCGATCATGTTAGATATTTTTAAAAATAATAATTTGTTGTAACGGGAGGTTTTTGATTTAACATTTAACATTTTTGAGAAAAAGTCTCTCAATCATACTATTAAATTAATAATATTCTAAGGGTTTAATCAGATAATATCTTTTGCAGGAAGGTTTGATCGATAACTTCATATCGTCAATCAATATATGTCTCGATCGTTTTCTTCACGTAATTCGCTATTTACCAATCTACAAGTTGACCCCGTTATCTTGGAAATGTTGGCATGCGTTGACATTTTTCTCATTTACTATGTGTATTTATTTGTCAACTACTAATTTTTAATGGACCCTCGGTTTTTTAAATCAATAGTAGTAACATACTCCCTCTGGTTTAGTTTACTTGACGTTTTAGAGTAATTTTTCTGTTTAGGATTACTTGTCGTTTCCATTTTTCAAGATAACATTTACAATAAAATTCCCAAAACAGCCTTATTAAAAACTAACCTTATTCAAAACTAACACAATTTATAATTAATTGAAAAGTCACGTAATTTGATCATGTTGGATAATACGATGAGTCACTTTGTTCTACTTATAAACATACTCAATTTTCTTCATTGTCAAACATTTAGAGAAAATGGCAAATTCATTCAACAATTTCTTGAAGGTGGAAGAAAATCATGATGTTGGTGTAATGGTTCATGGTTTTGATCTCAACAAAATCCCTTTCGAAGGAGAACTTGACTTGAACGAAGAAAATGCTGATGTCGATCCATCCTAATGCATGATTTTGATCTTAACAAAGTCCCTTTGGAGGAAGAAGAAAAAGAAAAAGAAGAAGAAGAAGAGCTTCATTTAGGTGTAGCGATTGCTCATGTCAATCCCAACGTGGTGCATGATTTTGATCTCAACCAACGCTATTACGGCGACGGAGAACTTATTCCAGATATGATATTGCATATTTTGAAGATTAATTGCCCAAAAGTTTTTTAGATTTGAGATCCATTATAAGATGATTTCATTGATGTTCAATTTCTTCTATGTCCTCCAATTATCAATGGAGTAATAAAAAAATTTCTAGTATTACTAGAGTGACTCTTTATATTAAGGAAATCTGAATAATGCTTATGATAAAAAAGAAGGAAATCTGAATAATGCTTATGATAAAAAAGAATGGGAAAGACTCTTTTATTAAGGAAATCTGAATAATGCTTATGATAAAAAAGAATGAGAAAGACTAAGCAAATCTCACACTCCTAGCTGGTTTATTACATTTTCTACTATAGTAGAATTACATATTATTTGTGAAGGAAGAAGACCCTCTCGTTCCAACGCTTCTTTCTTCATATGTGGGATTTTATAGTTATTAGATCCTCCAATTCTCATTGTTTCTTGCATGCACAGTTGCAGAGTTAAGAAAATGTGGTTTATCTTTCTCGGTGGATATGCTTCGAAAGACGTAGTCACCGCGTGAATAAGCTCTTCAATGTTCTTCGGACATACCTTATGTTGTAATGCTTGGATAGCACTAAAAAATCCAAGATCAAGAACATTTAGATCTGGAGAATTTGGCGGTTGACACATCAATCGAATGTCAAAACCATTTTGTGAAGCCACAGCTTGAAATTCTACATCGCTCGGAGCCACATGCGTTCTTGCGTTATCTTGTTGAATAAAGATAACTTTTCCGACATCCTCACTAGGCCATTTCTCACGAATCTGGGGAAGAACTTCTTCAAGCAAACATCTTCTTATGTCGTCTCTTTTAACTGATGTAATGGGTTTTATTTCCATAGTCCCAGCTTCTCTGTTTCTACTCCGTCTTTGTGTAGCCTGAAAAGTGACAAAAGGAAAAACCCCAATCTTTCCAGAAAATGTTTCGATTCCTTCATCATTGAATCTCGGACGAGCCATTGCAACCAACATCATAACTTTTCCAATGAAGTTCTTACTTTGACATGTCCGTATGGGGTCTTCTTCTTCAGGAAGTAGATAGTAGTTCTCTTTTCTTTTGGTCATATAGAACCACTTTTCATCAATATGCACAATGTTGTACATATCAATAAATTTTGGTTCATGATTCAAACTGTTAGGATCCAACATTGATAGGCAAAACCGTAATCTAGCTACCTTGTTTTCTTCATTCATATGTGGTTTCAGAGCATTGGAATGGCGTCGTAGAAGGCCTTCTTTCACACGTTTATATAGTGTTGAGTGACTTATCCCAAGGGCTTCAGCGAACGTCCTCAAAGTCGTCCGTCGATGTAGAGGTGTATCAATGATTCATTGTATGTCAATAAGAATTTTCTTGCGCCCACATCTATTTTTCCTTCTTTGGGACACATCAACCAATACACCAGCGGGAGTGGCTTTAGCTTGTCTCCATATTCTTTGAACCGTTCGAATATGCATCCTCAGTAAATTCGATACCTCTCTTTTGGTACTTTTACCCAGCTTTCCATTCACACTCCTTTCAAGTAAAGCGTTATACACTGCCCACCTATGAGCATTACTGTAATCCCTTTTATTTCTAGCTGTGATGTTACCATTTGCGTTAGGACCTGCTCCAAACCGTTAATTTTTTATAAATCAGCACACATATCATCATGAAAAAATACATACTTACATTATACTTGGAATGTATATACAAGTTATATTTCACGTTAACAAGAGAACTTACCTTGGTCTCCAACTAAGTGATCTTGATTCTCTTCATTTTCGTTTGGTCCTAGTCCAAATGGAAAAAATATGAATCGACATCAATAATACTACATGTTTCCCAAAAAAAAAAAAGACAACTAATGATTCAATTTACCTTGGTCTCCAACCATGTGATCTTCAGTTTCTTCGTATAGCTGCTCGACATCTAACTCTATTATTTCAGAATCCTCTTCCGTTGGTCTCATGTTGAGGTCGATTACAATGGTACTTTCAGAAGATGATATAATCCTTACAGTAGGATCGCCACTTTCAATATCTGTTTCCTCAGCCACAGGAACAGTGTCACCTTTCTCTCTAAAATCTCCATATTCAGAATCATGATCGTCACTATTAGCTGGAATCGAATTCAAATCAAAGGAATGATTTTTATTGTTTGAAGGTGAAAAGTTTAGATCAAAGTTAGCCATGGAGAATGATTAGTAACATGACATGTTACAAGTAATATATAGACACGTAAAAAAAATTGAATTGTAGTAGTGGGAGTAAATTTTTGCCTCCATTATTTTCATTCTTCTAAGTGAAAATTCTTGTTTCCCTCCATTTATATTCTCAAATTCTTAGTCAAAACGTGTTTATGTATCCCATTAAATTGGGAAGAATACTAAAAGGTAAGGATTCCAATCATTAAACCCATAAAAATCAACAAACAGATGCTAATTGATTCCATAAGAGAGCATTTGATCTGAATTACTAGCATTTGTACCTTTGTTAGAAGAGCCTTTACCAACACTTACTAGGACTGCTGCCACGATCAATTTGATTGCTTCTGCCTACAATATGTCAATGGAAATGGTAAGTTAAACACATTTGACTTTAAAATACAAACAACACCATGTCTGAATATGATCGAGCTACTATGAATTCATCACTATCTCCTTAAACCACTAAAACTATCAGAACAAAACAAGCAACCATCTTGAGAAGCATTTTATCATCTTTTGAAAATAAGGAAACAAGAAAAGACAAATCCATCACTGCCATGGAGGATAATTACAGAAGCTTTTAGATAGACCAAGTGAAATGTTATTCAGGTAATCACATAACATGTCTCTAACTTAAAAGTTATATATGCACTAGCTTAAATACAAAGCTCCACATTCGGTCACAAAAGCATGACCATAAGAACAGAGAAAAGAATGCTATTTGTGCTCCAAATGCCATTTAAGAAAAAAGCCCCGACACTACAAAAGCAGAACTGTTCTTGTTTTGAGCTGTCTATAAGGAATAGTATAAATTTTCAAAAATGATTTACTCGGTTTCAAATGGCAACATGATTTACTCGGTTTCTCATGATACAAAGGAATACCAAGTGTTGCAAATAAAGCAAGCTCAGGTGTAACCACAAAACCCTTAATGCTGCAAACAAGTAAAAAAACATTATGATATTGGAGATTAAACAAAAAGTTGTAACATAAGCAAGGCGTCTGAGGAGCTCAACATCAATACACTCATAATCATTTCTCTGCCATGAGAAACAAAACTAGAAGTTAATCCTCTCATTCAACAGGTAAAGCAGAACAACACTGTTCTGAGGCTAATGAACATAAACAGGAAAGAAGTGAAGAAAAAAGTCATAATGATTATTACGTCACAGAGTACTATTGAACAAAACAAGAAAACAATACTAAACTCTTCTAAATGGTAATTTTCAAAACTCCACTCAGACTCAACAAGAAAGAATTACGACTTGAACAAAACAAAATGTAACCACATCACTCCTTGTTTGTGACAAACAAACTTACTCTCAATGGAAGCAAACCTATTGGAAATCAAAGCCCAAATCAAATCTGAGAAATCAATTAACTAATTTTACAAAACCTAGTGACTTAGATTGTGTGGTTTATCATTAGAAGGAGAATAATTCTTAGCCGTCTTGCTTCGTTACTCCATATATTGAATAGAAGAGGAAGTAGTAGTAGAAAAAGAAACAGAGGAAAATGAAGAAGAAGAAGAACTGGAAGTGATTGAATAAAACAAAAAATTGAGATCAATTACATATTGAAGTCCGTCGTCGGTGGAGTAAGCAGCAGCCGCTCCGATCGGGTCCGTCGTCAGTGGAGTAAACAGCAGCCTCTCCGATCGGGTCCGTCATCGGTGGTGTACACAACAGCTGCTTCAATCGAGTCTGCCGCAGGTGGAGTACTCAACAACCGCTCTAATCGAGTTTTCACCGTCATAATCACGCCGGCGTAGCTTAAAGTATATTTACTTTTTTCATCTTGTTTTCTGTATTTGTTTTTGGATTTAGATTGTAAAAACAAAAAAAATTATGTATGAAAAATAAAATTGTAAATTTGTGTTATTTATGAGGTTAGTTCTGTCAATATACTAACTTTCTTAATCCACGCAAAAATTCTTAAAACGTCAAGTAAACAAAACCGGAGGGAGTATTTTTTTTCTTTTCTTTTTTTTGGCAAACAGTAGTAACATATCTTCTAGGTGTTTTTATTATTCTATCTTAAATTTTTCATGTTCATTATTAGGCAGCCGAATTTGAACAAGTTCTTCTTACGTGTGATTAATAATATAGTTTTTTGCGGTGTCGCTAGTTCTTTTTGGACATTTTCCACATGAATCAATAATCTTTTACCAAGGCAATGTGATGTCTTTTTATTTACAACAGTACATGTCATATCTATACGAATAGTGTGAATTTTTTAATTTCAGTATGAGCACATTAAAGTTTACTACAGTATTTATATTAAGAAAAAAGATTCGGTAAAAGAAAAAGTAATTCAATAATATATATATTGCTCTTTGACGTCGTCAAAACCACTGAATAAAGTAAGTTTACTGGCGACAAAAAAACAAACTATTTCATTGTATTGTTTATTTATATAGCCGACCATCCATAATGATTACTCTTAAAATGTTAATTATTATGTTAGTGACTACACTGCTATTTGTCGTCTTGTTCTATATCAACAAAGACTGAAAAGTTTTAGAATCTAACGTTTTAGTCATATTTGTCCAAAACAAAAAAAACGTTTTAGTCATATTGGTTTGTCTCCGTATGTCTCATGCGATCGTAAGTTCGTAACATAATGACCGATGCCGTTAAAATTTCGGAGAGGTTTAAGAGAAACTATAATCAACCGTAATGAAGAAATATACAAAAAAAATTACACAACGAATCTTACGTAGATTCTTTTGAGATATTTATATATGTATGGATGGATGGTCACAAATAATTTTATGGTGAAAGAGAGAACTATGTCATATTGAGTGTGATACTTTTTCTTTATATATTTCTGAATCAAACATGTTTTTCTACAAAATTGAAACACGCTAATTAAAAAAGCATAAGACAACACAGACTATTATATAAAGACATCTTCACCGGTTTCTCAGCTTGATCTGTTCGTTTTATTATGATTATTGATTTCAAGAGTTGGCTTGCGATCGTTGTATCTATGACGCTGATCTATTGATGAAAAATCAGCATATAATAATTATGTTCTATATGTATATTTCTTGGCAGAGGACAGTTAAAGCTAAAAAACATTTGAAGGTTTCGGATATTTTTATAAGGAAGACTCATGAGTAATGGTTTTTACGCGGAATAACGAGAAGCTTGTAGTAAAGGTTTGTTATTTGTGTTTTGAAAACGTTAGAAGAGTGATTTACATTTTTTAACCTAACTATAAAATCTAACTCTAACATTAAACTGTTCATGGCAGAACATCTTATACGGTTATATATAACCAGTCCGCACTCCGCAAGTTTATGACGCTAATTTATAAGTTATCCATTCAAAAGACTCCGGATATATGAAATCTCGAGACGATAATTCCAGATCATGTAATGGATCTCATATAACTTCCCGACCACTACTTTTGAGTTGATGTACAAACGCCAAAGGGAATGGTGAGGGTGACATTTTTTCTAAAAAATATACTTTAAACTCGAAACTTGGAAAATATATATGACATATTCTGCAAACCAAAAAACAAAGTAGATAGTGGGATTTCTTTACGTTTTTTATTATTTTATGGTTGAAAATATATGATTTCCATAATCATAATAAATATACAAAGTACAAACTATCGAAAGTGGAACCCGTATCACGATTTTGGCTTTATTTTATTCGTTGGCTATTAAAATTAAAAAGAAGACTAATGATACTATCGCCTGTTCCATTTCGATCCCACACTTTTATGCTTGTTTTTTTTAAATAATTCCTCCACTTGGTATTTTAGTAATCTAATATGTTCTACTTAATTATAGCCTTCCATGAAAATCTATAAAGAAAATCGGTATTTTCATATCCCTTAGAATTTCTACCCTAGTTTTGGTAATGAACAAATCCAAACATTAACTTAAATCAAATTCAAATTTACTATCCCAATTTATAAAACGGTGTTGAATCATACACAAGTCGTAACGGTGTTAATAAACTGTTAACAAAAGAAACAACTTCTGTTTTTCAGAACGACGTCGTTTAATGCTTCTTCTTCTTCCTCTTTTATTCTTTCTCGACTCGTCATTCTTTGTTAATTGATTTGGGGATTTTTTAAATAGTTAGGATTGTTGGGTTCAATCGAGCAAGATGTCTTCATCATCAGCTTCTTCAGGTGAGTAATTGAGAACTATTTGAGATGATAATGTATTTAATTACCTGTTTTTGTGTATTTTGATAGAAAATTTATTTAACTTTGAATTGATGAATCCGTTAATTGGTGAAGGAGTGAGCGACAGATTCACTGTGATTGGAAGAGGGATCCCACGAAAATGTAGATGTGGTAGATTCTCTGTAATGAAGACTTCTAACACAATGAAAAATCCTGGAAGACTCTTTCATTGTTGTCCTAATGGATCCGACGAGGTAATCCTAAGCTAGTTAGTTTATAATGATGAAAATTATTCTCTTAATCTTCTCATTTGTGTATATTTGTATCAGAATCCGTCTCATCTGTTTAAGTGGACCGACATAAGCATGGTTGAGGAGATGGAAGAGTTTGAAAGTGTAGTTGACAAGATAGAAAGAGAAGTGGGAAGCTTAGCAAAGGGATTAGATGAGTTAGAAGCTATCAAAAAAATCGCAGAAAGATGTGAAAAAGAGATTGTAGATCTTAAAGGTGTGGTAAGTTCTTGTGAGAAAGAGATTCAAAAGCTAAGATGCTTCAAGAACATGATTGTGTGTGGTGGTTTGGTTATGGCTTTTGTCTACTATGTAATGTTTGTGTAATGTAATGTTCTTGGTTTGGTAATGTGTTGGATGGTTTAAGTAAGAATGTATGGATTTGATAAGTGTTTGTATTGTTAACTATGTTAAGATTAACATAAAAATTGAGTAATGAAGGTTTTGATTACATATTAGACATAGAAGATATCAATAAGTTTTGATTAGATAAAAACCATGTTTGGATTACAACAAAAAACTTGAAATTCACCTAAATACATCCATAAACTTCCATGAGATTACCACAAAAACTTTCAATCTCATGAGACTTAAACCAAAAACTAACTTCCATATGTCCCTTCCTTCCTTCCATTAATACACTACAAAAATGAGAACAAGAAAAATCTGAGTGATGAAACTTAATAAGCAGGAGTTTTATGATCAATGAAAGCCTCACCATTAATTATTCTGAGATGGCTGGCTTGGACCTTGGCCTGGTCCTTGACTTAGTCCTTGGCTTAGTCCTTCACTTAGTCCTTGGCTTTGTCCTTGGTTTGGACCTTGGCTTTGTTCTTCACCAGATTTCTTCTTCCACCTTCTACCAACGACTCCCACACTAGGACAACTTCTTCTATTATGACCGACGGTACTACACCGACCACAACGAGTCTCTCGTCCTGCTTTTGAAACTTTGATCCTCTTCTCCGACTGTTCTTGTGATCCTTTTCCTTTTGACTTCTTCTTTGGAGACTCATTCTTGCCCTTCTTTTTTTTTCTGTCTTTTTTGGACCTTTTATCACTTCTCATGGTGGTGGCCGAATCCTAGGCTCCTGAGATCTTATCCAGAAACCAATGCCATTAACTGCTGAGATCGATTGAGTAAATCTTGACATTTGTTGATGCCAAGTACCAATCACAGTTCACATAATCCTCAGGGTTGTGCTTCTTGGTCAATATGACTCTTAAAACATGGCGGCAAGGGATACCTATCATATTCCATCTTCGACATGCACATGTCTTTGCATTCATATCAACCTTGAATCCATGTTTGTTTTCGAGAACCTCATACTGCCCATTTCCACAAGGAATTACCTGAAAATACTTTCGTAAAAGCTCTTCCTTCTTGATGGTGTTGGCGACTTTGAGAGTGTATTTCCCTTGACGTTTCATTGGTTTTTTAAGCCTCACATCTATATGCATCATAGTTTGTCTTCTTATTGTCTCCAACATCTCCACTAATGGCATCTCTCGTGCTTTATTGATAGCATTGTTGTAAGACTCAGAAAAGTTGTTAGAAACATCTTCACAACTTGATTTGCAGCTGAAGAAGGCACGACTACAGTTTCGCGGATTCCTTTGCATAACAACCTCATACACTCCTTCATCAAACTTCTTCAATTCGTCAATGGCTCTGTTATACTATGCTACATTAAAACTCTTTGCAACTGCCCAAAACAACTTCTTTGGCAAATCTTTACCTGGATAAACCCTTCTAAGATTACCATAGATATGGCGTGCACACATCCGGTGTTCCACCTTTGGTAACTCTTGATCAACAACATTGAGCAAGCCCTTTTTTCTATCAGAAATAAGGGTAAATCCATCACCATCTTCAAGCTTCAAATCAACCTTCAGCTTCTTAATGAACCACAACCAAGCATCAAAGTTCTCTGTTTGCAAAACTGCCCAAGCAACCAGATAGAACTGATTGTTGGCATCTCTTCCTACAGCTGCCAACAGTTGTCCTTTCACACCGTTTTTTAAGAAGCAGCCATCTATGCCAATTATTGGCCGACAATATGCAAGCCAAGTTTTCCGAAGGGCTTCAAAGCAGACATAAAACCTATCAAACTTGACGATACCAGCATCATCAGTCATTGTTCCAACGTCCACTGTTGAACCCGGATTTGATCTACAAAACAGAAATCAAACCCATATTACCGACTAACTCGAAAATTATAAGAAAAGCAAACCCATATTCCTCTTGAATCATCTTTAATGCTTTTGCTCTAGCTGTCCGGCACTGATCATAAGTAGCAACTATTGTGTAACGCTCCTCAATCGCATCTTGCATCATCTTAGCCTTGAATGTCGGATCCTTCCTAATGTCATTCAAGAACAACTGAGCAAGGACTCCACTCTTGATCACTCTACTAAACCCGTCATTTGTACATGCATGCACATCATTGCATGTCTTCACCATGTACTTTCCAATTTTATCTTCATAGGAGCAGTAGATCTTGAATTTGCAAGGCCCTCCAATGGAACATCTTACTTCACTTCTCTCTGATCCCCATCTTGTAAACTTTATATTCTCTCCAGTTTTAAGAGCATAGTCAACCACAACTTCTTTAAACTCAGCTATACTATCAAAGACTTGCTCTAATCTGATTTCTCTACTACCTTTTTTGCACCTCACGACTCGGGAAAAAAGAAAAGGGGAAGAAGAAACATTAAACGACGACGTTTTGAGAAACAGAAGTTGTTTCTTTTGTTTCTCAAAACGACGTCGTTTTTACGTGGCTTCCACGTAAGCAACCGTTAACGGTCTATTAACACCGTTACGGTTTGTGTATGATTCAACACCGTTTTACAAGTTGAAATAGTAAATTTGAATTTTATTTAAGTTAATATATGGATTTGCTCATTACTAAAGTTGAGGTAGGAATTCAATATACCCCTTAGGTGGGGTATGAAATTATCGATCCTCAAACCTGTAACAGTATCAAATGTAAAAAGAAAATATACTTATAATATTTATTTGAGGAAATGTACCATGTAAAAACAAAGTTATAGTAGCGTGAAACCCAGAAACACAAAATGTATGATTAGTAGTCCTTGTTAATTAATTTAGTTTACTCAAAATAAAATAAAAAAATAATACAGTAATAAACGCCGACTTCAATTTTTTTTCATTTTTTGGCAGCAACGCCGACATCAAATAAACCAAAACCATTATCACTTAGGAGTCTTATCACAATTTCATTACTATTGTATTTTTGATATGAATAATATACATAAAATACAATTGACTGGATGTGGTAAAGTATAAATAGAGCCAACTATAGATTAGTAGTAGTGTTTGTTTATGTTTTTAATTTGTCCGTTAGTATGGTTTTCTTAACTTGTTAGCAAACTATATATATATATATATATATATATATTTTTTTTTTCTTTTCTTTTGTTAGCAAAGCATTGGTGTGAACTGTGAAGAGTTAGTTTACTCAAGAAGCCTAAGCTCAACAAAATTTTTATTGTTAACTACTGATAATCAAGAGCATTGAAACATTTTTCAATATAAAAAGAGCATTTGAACATTTAATTATTGTATTTCTATGTTAATTCCAGAATTACGTTTAAGCATATAATATAATGAAGAATTTTGGAACAGCTGATCCATCTAATTCACCTTGTCAATTCTTATCAAGTTGACGCTTTCTTAATATATATATGTTAATTTATTTTATTTTTGGTCAAATGTTTTCTTAAACTGTAGTATAAAGTTCCTAGTTTTATTAATACAAGTGGCAAAATATTTTAACAGTTCTAATCCATTTATATTTATAATTTTATTCATTTGTAGTAAATATTTCTTTCTCCTTTTTGGCAAAGCTTTTTGTGACTCATCTTCTCTTCCAATAAAAAACCGACATATAAATAATTTATTTTACAATTGAAAGATTACAAATTCTAGAATAAATGTTCGACTTTCTGAAAGAGATGAACCAAAAAAAAAAAAAAATACAGAACTAATTTTGGAGATATCACTACTTTTTTATATTACCGTTCATCCTAAATTTGAGTAAACAATTCTTTGATAAAAAATAAAACATTCATGTTAATTGAGATGGTTTTCTCTTAATAATTGTAGGTATTTAAATACAAACAACATGATTAACCCAACTTGAAGGATTATAAAATACTATATAAAAACTGAACTAATCCATCAAAATTAAACTAGTGAATCGCACTATAATTCCAAAAAGAATCAGGTAGGCCCAGGATTTGTCTTTTCTCCACTTCTCACAAATTCCCATTAATAATCCCCAAAAGGCATTACGTAATAATAATTTTAATATTTTTTTTCCGCTCTCTTAATACTATAAAAGTTTCACAATTTTTCCACACTTGAATAAATAATTTAAGGATTAAAAGCAAATTTTGATTGGTGCATTCCCACCACGAGGTATGCTGAACGTGTCGTTTAAAGACAGCCGTCGTACTTGACAATGCAGAAAATGCTACAAACTATGCCAATAATATCCACTAATAAGTACTTCTTCCCTATTAGAATAGATAATTTTTTGAAACTTTTACATAAATTAAAAAATATTTAATATTTAGCAATAAATACATTATTATTCATAATAACATATTTTCATAATTATTAACAAATAGTCAATGATTTTTAAAATTTAATATTATTTTTAATATTAATTGATAAAAATATCCAGAAATCATTTATTATGATACAAAAATAAATTCTAAAAAATCATGTGTTATGATACAGAGGGAATAATAACAGTACTAATTATATTTACACAATTTTTACTTTAAAACAAAAAATTATATTCGTATGTAGAAAATTACCCTAATTATCCGAACAAACAACCAGAATATATGTAAAAAAATAAACAAAAGTAATAGTATTTTATAGCTGTCGAAAATAATGAATGGTGAATAAAATCTCGAAGAATATATATATAAAAAAAAAAGATCTACAAGAATAATAATATTTTAAATATTTGGGACACAGTTGTATTGTGAAGCAGAGAATCGATTCTCAATATATTATCCGAAAAAATGTTTTTTTAATTTTTAATTTTTAATTTGTTGGTTTGTTTGATACAGTGTGATATTATGGAATCACACACTCTGCCAATTTGACCTTTCTCTCTCTCTCTCTCGCTTCCTTCTCTCTTTCTTCTATCCATATCGGAAACAGATCAATAGAAGAGAATTTGCAGACGCAACGGGAAAATATAAATTCCAGAAGCTGCTTTTGGATTATTTAAAATAATTAAATAAAAAAATGTGCGAGCCCGATGATAATTCCGGTAGAAACGGCGTCGCTCATCCTCCTTCGTCGAGGTCAAGGGAGCTTCTTATGGATGTTGACGACTTAGATCTTGACGGTTCCTGGCCGTTGGATCAAATCCCTTACTTATCTTCATCGAATCGTATGATTTCTCCTATTTTTGTCTCGTCTTCTTCTGAGCAGCCTTGCTCGCCTCTTTGGGCTTTCTCAGACGGTGGTGGAAACGGTGGTATTCACCATCACGCTAACGGCGGTGGTGGTGGTGATGAGGAGAAGAACAGCTCCGCTTCTGGTGTTCCTTCTTTCCGTCTCGCCGAGTATCCTCTCTTTCTACCATGTTAGTCTTCCCCAATTTCGTTTTATAGGAATTTGAAGATACATCTTGATCGGAGAATCGAATTTTTGAATATTTGTGATGCTGATGGAATTGGTTTAAGCTTGAATTTAAGCTTTGCTGCTTACGGATTGAACAGAGATTTTTTGGTTTGATTGGATTGATTGATTGATTCTGCGTTTGACTTTGCTTGTCCCTTTTTAGGTGCTTATCTCAATACGTAATTTAGTTTTTTTTTTTTCTTTTTCTGCTAATTCTGAGTCTGAGTGTTTGAAATTTCTCGTGTTCATTTTTGGTATGGTGACTTCAGTTCACAAAGTTCTTTTTCTGGTAAAATGATAAAAGTTGCTAAAAATAGCTGAGTTCTATAGACGTAGTGGGTAACAAGGTACTAAAGTATCCTGAAGGTTTTAAATTGTTTTGGTAATTGCAGACTCTTCTCCATCAGCAGCTGAGAACACGACAGAGAAACATAACAATAATTTCCAGTTTCCTTCTCCATTGATGAGCCTAGTCCCGCCAGAGAACGCAGACAACTACTGTGTGATCAAAGAGAGGATGACTCAGGCGCTTCGATACTTCAAAGACTCTACCGAACAACACGTTTTGGCTCAGGTCTGGGCTCCTGTGAGAAAGAATGGTCGTGATTTGCTGACGACTTTGGGTCAACCTTTTGTTCTTAATCCTAACGGTAATGGGCTTAATCAATACAGGATGATCTCTCTCACATATATGTTTTCTGTGGATAGTGAAAGTGACATTGAGCTCGGACTCCCTGGTCGAGTTTTCCGTCAGAAATTGCCTGAATGGACTCCTAATGTTCAGTACTATTCCAGCAAAGAATTCTCCCG